>NC_043010.1:39908767-39958767 GCF_006345805.1 Octopus sinensis
CATCAATGTCGGGTCAATAATACCGCTATGGCGTGCAAACAATATTTCAAGACAAATACGTACTTGCTAATGTATATACAGATATGTACATCGGTTGTGCGTACAATCAAAATGGCCGACTGAATTCAAAACGACTCTTCGATGTTGCTCATGTATACAAATACTGCACCCATCGTACAGGAGGCAATGAGCTCCTGATCCAAAGGAATTCCAGTATCCGGGAAAGATGAATGATGAATAATTAACAACAGATTCATTGTAGGTCACTCCAACTGTTTCATATGTGTTTTTTATTGATGAATGTGTTACACCATGTGAAAATTTCCGTTTTCATCGGATGAATATATGTAAGAATTAAGCATTTTGAACATATTAATAACAATCCAAAGCGCTATTTTGACTCTACTAACCAAAATTCTGTGAGAAAGGGAATAAAAATTTTACTGTGTAGAATACAAAGAGGAAATCGTTAGGTGTCTGGATCGGGGAGGGGAGCCGAAGGTGACTCAAGTGGAAGGAGAAATACGGAAGAGACGAGGGTTAAACAAATGTGTAGCATTGTGTTCTACTTGAAAAGAATCATAAGTAAGATAGCTTTGTCTCATTTGTAAACAGGCGCAAATTAAACACGAATTTGATGATTCTTTCGAAACGGGAATAAAAATGCAGCCATCGCCTCGACCGAGGAAGTATTTGCAATATATAAAGATGAAATACAAAACAAATTATCTCCAAAATAATCAATGCCAAGCGGAAAGACCAGTTTTGAGCTTGGTGCCAAAGAATATATATATGATGAAGCGTTGTGATACAAGACATATATACATATATGTGTGTGATACAAGTCATATATACATATGTGTGTGCGTGTATGTAGACTACGAACTTAATAAAAAAATTATTAATATTAATTGTACAAAGCTAGTTCAAACAAAATGTGATATCCAATTAACCAAACAAACTAAAGATGTAATCTTGAGGTATGTTTACAAATATTTTTGCTTGAGGAGACCAAAATAGATTCGGATATGTCAAAACTATTTTTTGCAACGAATTTCAATTAATTCCTCCCTTCTTATCAAAGATGTGCAGAAATCAACCTGTTATATCTCATAGCAATAGAGAATAGCTAGTGAATCTCCACTGATGCTGCTTAGGTTATATAATCGAAGCGGTGAAAGTACAGGAGCACCAATATTTTATAGTAACAGACATGGTACTTCGACGGAGGTAACAAAATTACCACCGACTGGTTTTGGTTCGGAGATGTTTGAATTGTGGCATGCAATGATTTTGAATAATAGTATGGGGTGTCTTACAAAACATTTGAATTGCATAGATAGTCCTAACGGTTACTCTAACAACTACAATTTCCGTTTTACTTAAAGCCTTAAACACTCATAACTTAAAATCCTTTTCTAAGAATTTGCATCTACGAACGGAATAGCGTCTTTAAACAGAATTCAAGTGCAACACTTAATAACAACCGTAAATACTGAGTATTTATTTGGCATCATACACTTTCACAGAGAATCTATAACTTATTACCACCCCTTCAGCCAGCCCTATTAATGATCCCCATCTTCTCTACTCCTCAACCACCACGTAGCATATAAACAAATGGTATTAAAACAAAAAGATAGACTAAATAAATAAATATAATGAGGCGAAGTAAATACGATGAATTTTTACTTGCCAAGCCACAAATAAACACGCGAAAATTCATCTGATATTTCCTGGACCAGTGGAATAGTTGGCAAGCATCCAGGACATATAAACACACGCTCATCCCAAGCTATTAATTCTGAGCACTCCAGATTCCAGATTTTCAGAATTTAATTTCTCATGTTACTTTTTTTTCCAATATTTTCCCTTACAGGAACCTCAATCTTTCTTTAAATAAAATTCTGAAATTATTTGCTTTTTTTCTTTCTAGTCGTCATCGTCATCATCATCATCATCATCATCATCACCACCATCACCATAATCATTACCTTCATTATCATCATCATCATCATCATCATCATCATCATCACCGTCGTCGTCGTCGTCGTCGACGTCATAACCGTCCTGTATATATATGTTTGTGATTACATATGTATATCCGCCATGATAGATCGCTAGCCACCAAACATTTTATATTTTCTCTCCCTGTTTATTTCTGTGTTTCTTTCTGTTGAAGAGCGTAGACTCGAAACATAAAGCACTTGGTCATTTCCTGAGCGTTAATCTAATACATCTCTTGCTGTTTACACACCCGTTTTCATCTTTTGTTTTGTTTTGTTTTTTGTAAATTCTCACTATAGTATATATATATATATATATATATATATATATATATATATATATATATACATGATAATAAATTTCTGAGCGAGATATAAACAGTAACTGCTCTATAACATAAGGGGGATCAGCCATCTGAATGTGGCTAGGGACAGGGCGGGGTAGTGGGGGGTGTACTGATGCATTTAGCCCCAGGCGATCATCAACGTCACCAGAAGGGCTGACACCATCTCGTCACCAGAAGGGCTGATCCCCCTTATGTTATAGAGCAGTTACTGTTTATATCTCGCTCAGAGATTTATTATTGTTGTCGAACGGTTTTTCTACATCAGTGACTGTGGTTACTGTGAAAATCCATATATATCCAGCCTGTAGAGGAAGTCCCTCAACGAAGAACGGTGCTTACCATGCGTTGATAAGAGGCAAATACCTCGAAACCGGTCCGTATGTAGTATCCGTATCTTCGGGGAGGCTGATCTCCCTTTGCAGGCTGGCAAGGACACCGAGATGATGTCAGCCCTTCTGGTGACGTTGATGATCGCCTGGGGCTAAATGCATCAGTAACACCCCCACTACCCCGCCCTGTCTCTAGCCACATTCAGATGGCTGATCCCCCTTATGTTATATATACATGTATCTTAATCAATGAAATTCTAACTTAGTCTGATTTTCCCTATATATTATTTGCAATTTTTTAAAAACTTTACAATTCTTTTAATATTGAAATGAACTAGTACTTTCATGTGTTATACAATCATCAGGTTTATGTCGTGACAGTTCTGTTTCTCAATATTTATATATATATATATTATATATATATGTGGCTGTGTGGTAAGTAGCTTGTTTACCAACCACATGGTTCCGGGTTCAGTCCCACTGCGTGGCAACTTGGGCAAGCGTCTTCTACTATAGCCCCGGGCCGACCAAAGCCTTGTGAGTGGATTTGGTAGACGGAAACTGAAAGAAGCCCGTCGTATATATGTATATATATATATGCGTGTGTGTGTGTTTGTGTGTCTGTGTTTGTCCCCCTAGCATTGCTTGACAACCGATGCTGGTGTGTTTATGTCCCCGTTACTTAGCGGTTCGGCAAAAGAGACCGATAGAATAAGTGCTGGGCTTACAAAAGAATTAGTCCCGGGGTCGAGTTGCTCGATTAAGGGTGGTGCTCCAGCATGGCCGCAGTCGAATGACTGAAACATGTAAAAGAGTAAAAGAGTAAAGAGTATATATATATATATATATATATATATATATATATATATAGTTAATCCAAACATGAAAGCACAAAAAACACAACAACGCGAGGATGTGGAACAATTATAGTATTATGGACGCTCAGGAAAGAAGGAAAGAAGGAGGGCTTAACGTTTCGAGCGGAGCTCTTCGTCGGAAACATAGGAGAAGGAAAGATCTAGAGAAGAGAAGACAATATATATATATATATATATATAATATATATATATATACGTATACATATAAAATTTCATATATGTATATGCATGAATATATATACAGTATAT
This sequence comes from Octopus sinensis, assembly GCF_006345805.1. Lineage (NCBI taxonomy): Eukaryota > Metazoa > Mollusca > Cephalopoda > Octopoda > Octopodidae > Octopus > Octopus sinensis. The sequence continues at coordinate 39,912,577 of NC_043010.1, forward strand.
TTATATAAATATATATGTAGATGCGCGCGTAGAGTTTGACCGTACTTTTGTAATAGAACAGTTTATATGAAGCATTGTGAAATAGATTGAGAAATGTTTGAGAAATTTAGGCCAACGCAAGATAGAAATTCGTCACAGTCTATCGTTATAAATAAATAACTCTACATTTACAACAAAATACTTCGTATGTAAACGAATTAAATATTGATATTTTTTACGCTATTGATCACATAGTTCCCTCGACTGGAGTTGAACAGAGGCGATGCAACACCATCTATATTACCAAGCCTAAAGGTATTTTGTACGCTAGGTTATATACCCAACCAATCATACAGTTTACATTGTTGATACTTCAAAACTCATAAAGTAGACACTTTTTTTCTCTCGTTTAAGAGAGAAAATGACGTGACCATACTCCAGACGTTTTATTGTTATTTGATTTTCTGTTTCAAATAAATTTATAGCATTGTACATACATCGTTTACTTGGCTATTTTTCGTTCTCCCTTAGAGTAGAATCACATAAAATTTCGGACTGGAAATATCTAGTGACAAAAATGAAAACATTTCTTAAAATAATAAAATAATAATGTAGTGATATATTCTATTTCATTTAATTTTGTTTCTGTTATTTGTTTACATCTATCACTTCCTAAATATTATTATAGTATATTTGTGTTTAAACATATGTATTTATATACCGATACAAACACACTCCAAACACGTCCTTCTATACATCCACACATCCACACACACACGCACACACACACACACATATATAGATATATATTTTTAAATATATGTATATTATATATGTAGATACATATATATTTATACTTATATATGTGTATATATATACATATATCTATGTATATATATATATCGGTACTTAGTTGTGCCATTTATTTACTAATTTGTATATATATATATATATATATATATATATATATATATATATATATATATTATATATATATATATATATATTATATATATATATATATATATATATATATATATAGATATATATTATTATATACATATATATAAATATACATACAAACATATAGAAACATATATTCCTGCATATATATATATATATTATATATATATATATATATATATATACATAAGAGCAAATAAATGGCACAACGAAGTACCAATATTCTTTACTGGAAAGCAATACTCTCGTATTGCATTACTATTTTTATATATAATATATATATATATAGAATTTTACATAAATTTTTCCCTATACTACATCCATTTATATATCACTTTATATGCTATTGTGATATTGCCTCATATTTACGACGATCACGCGATCGAAATTTGCATAAATGGCTGTGTAGTGGTAACTTTTAAAACCTCTTCGGATATAGTAAGGAGAAATAAGTTCCTGTGTCCCTAAAAAATCATACCGTATCCCAGAACGCGTTAGGGATATATATTTCTCATTGATTTCTCAGTAACATGGATAGCAATATTAAAGCAAAATTTTCCGGAACGTAGTAGTTCGATAAAAAGGTGAGAAGACTGTATGTTTCAGGAATTGTAAGTAATAAATCATGACATATTACACCTGTTCTTTCGAAAAATCTACAAGATTCCGTGGAAAATATTCATAATACTTAAGCTGCATTTTCTTAACTCTTTCTAAGATTTTGGTTTCTGTCTTCTGGTTTGTTTTTTCTCTGCTTTCTCTTATATCTTGCCATTGACATTGAACAGAGCATGGAAAAAAAAACAAAGAAGTCAGCGGAGAATTCGTTCTGTATTTTTTAAAGACATTTGGTTTTATGTGAATGTGTGCATTGGCGTTGTGTTGCCAGATTTCTAATTTGCTGTTCACACTCAGATATTTCCATAAATACCATGTTGCTGCAAATGATTATCGAAACATATTCTTAGTTGCTATCTAAGTACTATTCGATAATCATTGAGAATAATCGCCAGGTTTCTCTTTATGGTCGGTAAGTTGATGATGCGCAGATTCATGGTTGTCGACTCCTGGTATTGGGGAAGAGATAATAATGGATCGATTGTTATAAAATACACTTCATTTTCAGTTATTTATTTCTACTCTTATGAATTCACATATTATTGATACCAATCACTGACTAATTTTACACGGATACCCCACAGTAGGGTAGAAAAAAAACCTCGTGCTGGTGATTCTCTAGGTCTGCTTCAATATAAACATTCAGAAGAAAAAAACAATTTGAGGTAAAGGAATTACAACCGTGTTTCGTGGTCTGCTACCACAACAGCTCCTTTATAGGATCCAGTTAGCTCATGACATCATCAGGAGGAACCACGTCCGGTTTCGGCCCCTACTCCTCTACCGTTTTGACGCCCCACCCTCACCTTCGGTGATGTCTTCAGCTCTGGTTTTGGGTGCATGTCTTCTTTCGTCTGTTCCCTGGCCTCTTCGATGTATCTTCAGCGAGTGTCAGCCGGCGACTCACTGACTTGTCAAACGTTTCCCTTTAAATACCTGCCGCAAGTCTCCAGCAGGCAGCCCCAGCAAGTTGTCACGTGACACTGTCTCACCCTAACTAACTAGTGAAGGCACGTAGTTTTAGCCTGCGCTTTTTCTAAACGACCCTCACCTGTCAGTCAGCGAAGCTGATTATGTGTCAGCTTGTCTCAACTAATGTTGTCATTTCCCGCCGGCATGTTATGACTTTTAAGCGATTTCCGGTCTTCCCGCTTCAGTCATATATAGAAGCTGGCTTTTTCGACCGCCTTCTGTACACTCCTTATTAGTTTTCGCAGCTCGGAGCTAGAAAAAACAAACATATAATAGAGTTTATAATTTACGTCGATGAAATATAGTCTCTTTCAAATAATTGAAACCCAGTGTGTTGCCAAGAAAAAAATTACAATCTCGTGTCTTTGATGTAATGACCAACTTCACAATAGTCGAAAGACAACCGGTACTTAGACAGAAGCCAGTTGTAACGCCTTCTTTGTTTGAAAACATTTTAGAAAAGGAACAAGTTACATCATTAGATTTTCCTTATGAGAACATACATTAACGACGGTGTGATCCTATGTAAACCATCAATATCGCAATGCTACGTGAATTCTGAAAACTCTTGACTATTTGAAAATGTTTCTTGGTCTCAAATTCACTTAAGCGGTTCATGTTCTAAAACATCTCCTAAAAATTTTTGGGTTAAACAGTAATGTTTACCAATGTTTAACTTCGTTTGGAAGGAGGCACTTGTAATTATAATACAACACTTTTTTATTTGGAGAAATTACCGCACAGATGCATCAATTTGTGTAACTCAAACTTATATTATGGTGAACTATCATAAATGTTATTTACCAAGCTTTGATCAAACAATTGTGTACAGTTTTTATGTGAAAGTATAATGTGACTTGAGAGAATACCTCTTACTAAAGCTCGATATATGAAGCAAAGCATTTTTTTGCTTTAGCTTTTATGTACAAAAATGTATGCAAATGAAAGCAATAGTCGGAGTAAACTTCTGCTCGCAATGAAGCAAGCAGGATTTGCCCATAGATGTTTGTTGATGGCTATAAAATTCTTATATGAAAAGTGGGTGCTATCACTGCATGGGTAATTAATTTACAAGTTACTGCTCACAGTAACCTGAAAGAAAGAAAATATTCTCCTGGGTAGAATTAAAAAAAAAACAGAGGGGAAGAATGGGGAAAGGAGAAGGGAAAGGGGAGAGAAAGGGAGAGAGATATAGAAGGACAGATGTTTCCCGCAAGGGAGCCTAGTAAAAGGCAAACCCCTCCATACTTGAGAAATATACGGTCATTGACTTATCGTATTCTGACAATCGACAATGGGAAACCCCCCCCAAAATATCTACCTAATCTATTAACTTAGAAAATTAAAATCATTCGCACCACTGTTGCCTGAAACCGAAGAGGGTGGTACGTCTTGGATCAATTTTGATAAAAGAACACCTGCCAGAGTGGAATAGGCTGTGAGCCTGCAGTTGTGTGGTTCAGTAGTCTTCGTCATAAAGGCATAACGGCCTATATTGTGCACAAGGAGAATACGTGTTCAAATATGCAACAAGGAAGTCTCTCCTGGAGATGACTAAAAATCTGTGCATGGCCAAGTATACAACCAACGAAGTGAATGATGACCACAAGTATACTCATTACAGGCGTCCTCTAAAATAACAACTGTGATATTTGAAAACTTAGAAATTAAAATCATTCCAAATTTTAGTCCTCAAACTCCATTGTCTGACGCTATGTGGAAACAGCGTGACGTGATACACATGTTATTCTAAAACGAAAAATGTAAAATGCGATGAATGAACATAAATCAGTGTCTCGGGGTGATTTTTGTAAATTTTCATTTGTCAACATTTTCCATCGGGTGCTCAGAATATTTTTCCCGTTTCATTCATTTATGGTGGATATTTTTGGTCTTCCGCAAATAAGTTATTGTATAGTAAAACGAGAAATGAAAAAAAAGCAAAATGCAAAATAGTAGAATAAAAATCTACCAGTTTTCTCTTAATTCGATCGAGTACAGTAGAATAGATGTAGACGCATCATTTTGTACACAACTGCAAAAACAAATACTTAAGAAAAGATAATCTAATATAATAATAAACGTAGTATTTTTATATGTTTGTATATATATATGTGTGTGTGTGTGTGTGTGTGTGTGTGTGTGTGTGTGTGTGGTGTGTGTGCAAAATTACGGTGTAGGAAAAAGAGTAGTATAAGTGAAGGGGGAAGAGAGAAAATAGAAATTCAGTGAAGTAGTAATACGAGTAATAGCCCTGACTGAGAGAGAGAGAGTGAAAGAGAAAGTAATAGCAATGAGAGAAAAGAAGTGGCGAAGAACGCGTCTTGATTCTTCTATTTTTCTCCGTCACAACATATGAATGAGAAAGGAAGGGGTGAACAATAAATAACGAGGGAAGGGGTGAAAAAAATCAGCGTTTTGACTCTGTGTGAGTGTATGTATGTGTATGTAAAAGGGGGGTATGTGAATGTTTGTGTGTGTGTGTGTGTGTGGTGTGTGTGTGTGTTTGTAATGGAAATGGCATGGTGAAAGTTCAAGAAAAATCCAACAGCATTTCAAGTCTGTTTGAGTATATGTGTGTGCGTGTACATGGCAAGTGTGTGAATTTTTACAACTGTGATTATCATGTACCTTATTTTGTACCTTATTTATCTATAAAATACGCAGCTAATAAGATTATAATCGTTCATAAATCAATAAATTTTAGAGAATTACAGGTTTTACTATCAACATCAGTGTTTCTCAACCGGGGTCCATATACGATTTTGTTAACGGTTAACTGCAAGATATTCGTTATACTTCCATAATAAACAAAATATTTTAAAAACTAATTTCTAGAATTCCTAATATTTAATCCAACAAATATAGTTTAAACATCGAACAGATAGGAGAGTTCATCGGAGTAAAACAGAAACCAAAGAGATAGAAAAGAATTCAGAAACACTGATTTAGGTGGTCCACATACAGAGTATAAATACCTGAGACTCCTAATGTTAAGATATCTCTCGACAATTTCATCAATTTAGAAAGATTATAAATTACAATATAGCACGTCAACAAACCACAAAGAATTATTGTCTACACAGTATAGCTGGACTTATAGTTCCTAATGGCCGGAATATAAGATACGTTTATAAAGTCAAACAAATGTAAAACTATACAATGACATATCTGAATATGTAGTACACAGAGCTTACAGACTATATAGATTAAGGTATTTAAGGTTACGCATTAAACGAACTTAGGAGTATACCACGGAACGGCATTTAAAGTGATTAGAGATTATCTATATATGAAAATTCCGTCACTCGTGTTACCTATTCTCTTTGGGGCTTTTTTATATTCTTGGCCTCAATCTGTGAGCCACCTTCTCACTCTGAGACTGCTTCTTAAACGTTCCTTTAAATGTGAAAACCATAAACGAGAAAAAATGGTCATACAGATGCAATTTTAGGTATGCTAACTCTCGCATTCATATCCATATATTTATGCTTCGCTTTCACTCTCTAGATCTCTATTTATTTATCTATCAATATATAAATATATATATATATATATACATATATATATATTATATACATATATACTTTTTTTCTCCTTTATGCGGCCTTTTAATGATTAGCCAGGCTCATGGACCCGGTTTCCAGGTTTCTATGGCGTATGTGTTCCCCAGCTGGACGGGGCACCAGTACATCGCAGCGTTACTCATTTTTGCCTGCTGAGTGGACAGGAGCAACGTGAAATGAAGTGTTTTGCTCAAGAACACCTCGGGTCGTTCGGACCAGGAATCGAAACCACAATCTTATGACCATGGTGCTGACACCCTAACCACTAAGCCACGCGCCTCCACACACACACACACACACACACACACATATATATATATATCTATATATATATATATATATAGAGAGAGAGAGAGAGAGAGAGAGAGAGAGAGAGAGAGACAGACAGACAGACAGACAGATAGGCAGAGACAGTGACAGACAGACAGCGATTTTCATATTTCTTTAAAATTACTTCTGTCTGGTATTTTCATCAGATGACTGTTGTACGATCGTTACCCGAATCTCATTTGCAGAAAGGGTGATGGTGGCCTTAAATATCTAACACTTGAATGTCAATCAATCTCTTATTGCAATCTTTGAAGATACGTGACAATATTATGAAGTAATATTCGCACGAATTCACCAATTATGAATAATCCGACGAGAGAGGATTTACCGGTTTGTATAATGCCATAATTTGAAAATATATCGAGACAGAAAAATCGTACTTTAATTACATGACGTGAGAGAAGTGACAGACAGTTCTCTATCACAATGCTACAAATCATTGGACAATTTCTATTAATTTAAATACAACTGTCCATGTCATTCGTCATCCACTCGTAACGGATTTAAGACGCATGATTTATGCATTCGTAACCAGAATGAATATAATCCTTTATACGTTAAAATCATATTTCGATATTACTACGGATATATACATAAATATATACAAATCGGTATATATATGTGTGTTTATATATATATATATATATATATATATATATATATGTGTGTGTGTGTGTGTGTGTGTGTGTGTGTATGTGTGTATGTGTGTATATGTATGTGTGTGTGCGTGTGCATGTATGTATGTTTATGCGTGTGTGTGTATAGATATATGTACGTATATATCTATTTATCTATCTATCTCTCTCTCTCCCTCTCTCTCTCTCTCTCTCTCTATATATATATATATATATATATATATTTCTTCGACTTGAAATAATCGTCAGCCAACTCTTCGATGAATAATGGACAAATCATATTTTGTTTTCTATACTAAATTCTACAGATAGTATAATGGAAGCATTACTCACTGGTTCATATTGACAACGCGTACTTAAGGCAAATTTTATGCAGATTGTTTTTTTTTTCTGAACCACCATAATTTATTATACGAAAGAGTGAAGTTTACTCTACACCGAACGAAAATTAGACGCATTAGTCTGAGAAAAGAATATTCAGTTCTCAACATTATTCAAACATACACATCTGTAAGAATTGCATTTTTACAATGTCCTGTCTCATTCATACCGTTATTCGTCTTCTTTTAACTTAGTTCACCTGCACTTAAATCTAACCAGCAGGAATATATTGTTTTTCAAAAATACAATTACGACGCGTAAATGCATCTGTTATATATCCCTGTGTAGGTGCCGGTTAATCAGGTTTCTACAGATACAGAGCACTAATGCGATAGCATATACCGTCACATTAACAACGGTATAAAATGTAGTTTGCTGCAAAATGTTGAGAGATTTCCAGCATACTCAGTTCAGATGAGGTGTTCTACAAACTAAAAAGCGAATATGAACAAAACAGTAACTGCAATCACATCAATCATGATTTCTGTCCAAAGATAATATATGAGAACCGTACCAGAAGAATTATTATGTTCTGTGGAATACATTTAGCGTTTAAGACCTAGAGTATTCACAAAATGTTAACAGACTGAATGCAAATATGTACGCATATATGAGTATACGTATGAATGCTTATTCAGTCTGAAGCATCTTCTCTTAGCCCTCTGAAGTAAACCTAAGGCGCTGTTCAAAAATTTGGGGCGGCATAATATTACCCTTGCTTATGACACACACGAAAACCATTACAATTTGAGGGGAACTTGGTTTGTCTGATGCCCATGTCACGTATTAAAGCCCTCACAATGTTCACAGACTATGGAGCTACCGTAATGATGTCGGCATTTTGACACCCGGCACGAATCGTGATGATACAGTAACGCTTTTCAAATATCGAGATGGCTTTCAGAACGCCATGTAAGATATCATTCTATCAACTATTTAAACGTTATGCTCTCCAACGCCTTTAACTTTTCAGCAACACATCCAGCTGTTCCTAAAAAAAAATCGTGAAATTTAACCTAAACACGCATGCACCCCTACTCTTACTTACATACTTTTGTATATGTGTACATACGTATTCTAAGTTACTAGCACGAATTGATTACCTGTTTGAGAATGCAAAGCGCAGAAGCTACTCCAGTTTTGGCTTGTTGATGCGGCCACTTCAGGGAGAAGAGAAACCCAGGGCACTCTACAACTGGCACTATACACCGTACTTATCGAAACGGATGACATAATGAGGTAAGTTGGCCTCAGCTGGATCGGAACGCAGTGCACAAAGGGGTAAAGCATGTACAGCAGCTCTGACGACATTGCCAACCGACAGCTTATATTGAAATGTATCAAAAAGTTTAGAATTAGAATATTTTGTTCATTGCTTCTAAACTGAAGATTCTATCTTTTGTTTCTCAGTGTTTTTACTTCTGTTTGTCACAGCGACTGTATCTAAAATTAATGTAAACACATCACATAAACCACAGAGTATTGAAAATTGAATTACAGTTGCACTTAAACCATCACCTCTGCAAACATAGAAGGAATAGAAATAACCACAGGCGTAGGAATAATTATATGCATTTTGCGGACAGTTGCACCGAAGCCATACAGTCAGCTCTCAATTATTGTTGTTTAATAGTGAGTAAATGCAAGATGTATTCTCTAGATGACAAATTAAGATCTACGTCGGTCACCTTAAAGTACATTCAAGAACAGGCATTTCCAAAAGTAGGGGCTCTTCATATCCAAGGATAACGGAAACTCGACATATATATATATATTACGTTATATAATTAGGGTTCAGTAAAAAAATTTACTTTACCACACACCGAACTTTTAGAAATAGCAGCCAAAAAATTTAGCTATTTCCTCTACTATAAGAAAAGTCTCCCAGACAAAGTATACTCAAAAATAATTCTGGGAGACTTTTCTTATAGTAGAGGAAATAGCTAAATTTTTGGGCTGCTACCTCTAAAATTTCGGTGTGTGGTAAAGTAAATTTTTTTACTGAACCCTAATTATATAACGTAATGTTTCAAATATACCGTAAATGGTCTTTTTGCATACTGAACACTACTTGGTAAAATTATTAATTAATAATTAATTAATTTTACCCTTTTATTATTGACTATATATATATATATAAATATATATATATATGTATGTATGTATGCATGTATGTATGTATGTATGTATGTATGTATGCATGTATGTATGTATAGTGAATCCAAACACGGAAGAACAGACGTGAAAGAGCAATAACGCGAGGACATGGTACAAGTAAAGTATTATCAGACGCTCTTCAGAATTCGAACAAAGTCCCAAAAGAAGGTAAGATTGGGGAAGAAAATCGCCAACGATTCACATATGGTTACACTTTGGAAGGTAATGCTATGTAACGTCTAATACTCCTTATTATTATTATTATCATCATTATCATTATAATAATAATAATAATAATGATAATAATAATAGTTATTATAATTATTATTATTATTATTATTGATATTATATGTATAGCCTTTTATCCTTTTTTTCAGTCATTTTTATTGCGGTCATACTAAAACACCACCTTAATATATGTGTCTGCATGTGTGTATGTACTTATTTACACAGACACACACACACACACATGCACACACACACACACATGCACACACACACACATGCACACACACACACACATGCACACACACACACCACACACACATATATATATATATTTAGTACACCGTCACTTACAATGACGAGTAGTCCAGTTGATCCGACCTGTAGATCAGCTGGCACGTGAAATTAATGCAAAAATGGCTGAGCACTCTACAGACGCGCGTAATCTAAATGTAGGTCTCAGAGATATTGAGCGTGAAACACATAATGTGACAAGGCCGGCCCTTTGAAATGTAAGGACTATTAATATTCTTCAACTGGAGCAAGTCGGAATAAGCTGCTTTGATCAAAGACTAAACGCACTGCCGGATATTGACTTCACGACCTTATGACCCGTGAGCCGAACACCTTAAACACGGAGCCGTACGCCTTCACAAACACACACATATATATATATATATATATATACACACATGCACACACCCAGGCATTTACGCACTCACACATACGCGCACACAAATGTATATATAAAGGAAATATGACTTGCATTCCAAAGATAAAGTCTTGCTTGACGTGAATTAATATTGATTCTATTCGTGTTTCACTTCATAATTGGTATGCATAACCATGCATGTATATTAGAGGAAATATTTTGCTGCTCTCTTTCGGACGAATGAGCAACCTGTGAGAGTAAAAAAGAGATAAAAGAAATCAAAGATAGAGAAACATGAGCTGCAGTCGTGCATTAAAATAAAATGAGACGGACTATGCATGGAATATATTACATATAGGCGGTGTGTTTGGATCTAATTCGATGCTTGTTTTCATATATTTATTTCAATCGTCGATCGGCAATAGCGCTTGAAATAATAATTGCTTTACAATATCGACATTAATAATATGGCAACGCCCAAAGCAAGCGAGACTCTAGAAAACTGAATACATCGTAAGTGTAGTTTTTAAAACTATATTGTTTGATAGCTGGAATATGGACGAGAATTGTTATAACAATGGAAACAGTGTGTCCTGCCTAGTTAAAAATCAATAAATTTAAAAATGTGTTTGTTTTGCGCGCATATATTTCTTTTCGATTTCATTACATAAGGTGACAAACACATAGACACGCACACAAACATACAAACACACGGGCGCACGCAAGCTGCATCCACCCCAACAACCACCCAATTACACATACACACACACACAAACCCCACACTACCTAATGACACAGACACACATATCTTTCTCTCTCTCTCTCTCTTTCAATCAGTATATATATATATATATATATATATATATATATATATATTATATATATATATCCCTGAGAGATAGAGGTTGGGGTCATATTGTTGTAAAGGATTGTAATTCGTGTCTAATTCATTTATCTCTTTATCAACTACTAAATTTATGACTATCGACTCTGTCTATTATGAATAAAGGACAAGAGTGAGTTGACCGCTCATGGCTACGTATGGTCATAAATATTGCTCAGCCTTCATAACCACAATAACAGCATACCTCTTCATTTCTTGAGTAAGCTGAGGGTCTGCCATCATTATTTTCTGAAACAAAGATTATACAGAGTTAGCAAAAATGCAGCAACGACACAAAAAAAAGGTATGTCCTCAAATATCTTACGCACCCTATATATATAATGTGCGGTGAGTAAACTGTCGTCTAAATTACGCAAAAACGAAAATAACACTTACATCTCATTTTAACAGCTATATTTACCAAAAATTGCATTAAAATATCTTGAAATACTAAAGATTAAATTTATTCAATAAAATCGCCATTGGCTTAAACCGCGGTCTCCAGACGACTTCGGACTCTCCTGCAACTATTCGGGACGTTCTCCTTGTTTAAGTTGGTGAATGATGCCATAATCTTTACCTTCAGTTACTCTTTGGTACTACAAGTAATTTTGTTCGTCTCTCACTCAACTGCGCCCCACACATGATAATCAAGAGGGTTGCAGTCCGAGGAGTTAGGTGGCCAGATGTTAGGGGGGATGTGGTCGCAGAAATTGTCTGACAGCCATGACTGGATTCTTCTGCTTGTGTGACATAGGTTAGAGTCCTGTTACTAGACATAGAGTCTTCTAGCAGCCACGCACTTGACCCAGGATAACGCTACCTCCTCCAGGCACTTAATATAGGTCTCCGTGTTGAGTCTGAGGCTGTGTGGGAAGATGAAAGAAGGCATAATGTCGCCATCACTAGTGATTACTCCAAACAATATGATGTTGACGGGATATTTGGTTTCATCACATCCGGTACATGTCATAGGATTGCACTATCCTCAGATGGACACTCAAGCTTTCTGAAATGTTCGTATTGGAGCTTCCGGTTCGAATGCCAAGCGTTACAACATGTCGTTTTCATATTTCTGACAGAGTGAATTGCATCAAGGTGCTGTTTTTCTTACAGGTGCCCAACTGACCCTACTACACTGTGTAGTCGACAAAAGCAAAAATAAAAAATACGCATGCCCGAAATTAAAAAGATAAGATGCCGAGAATATACTCATCACACCTTGGAAATGTGTGTGTATATATATATAATAATAATATACATATATAGTTGTGTATATGTGTGTGTGCCAGCATGTGTGTCTGTGATTTGGAGTATGTATAAATTTGTGCGTCTGTAATTCTTTGGGACAGGGAAGGTCAGAGCTAAAGACGCATATAATAATAAAGATAAAAACAAAACTCCACTTGTGGCCAAACTGGGGGCACATACACAGAATAAAGTAGACAATGATGAAGAAAAAGCCAAGAAAGAAAATAACTCGACGCTGTTTGAGTCGAAGTTGAAGAACCATTCATCATTCGCCATTAATCCGATTTTAATTAGGCTTCAGAATGTCCATGATATTTATGTATTTACGTAGCAGTAGTAGTAGTAGTAGTAGTAGTAGTAGTAGTAGTAGTAGTAGTAGTAGTAGTAGTAGTAGTAGCTGATGTTTTTATCTTCTCTTTTACTGCAGATAGGTTTTGTTAATTCCTTAAAACAAATTTTTAGAGATATTTTCGTTTTACCTAGCGTTCTTTAAAAGATTTTGTTGGCATTCCTGTAGTATTGAGTCTTTAAGAAATAAATTTATATAATAAATAACAGAACGACATTTATTTATGGCTTATTATTTCAGCTGAAATATATCTATTAATTCAATTCCATATTATATAAATATGATTTATCATAATTTCAAAGATTTCACATAGACGCAGGAGTGGCTGTGTGGTAAGTAGCTTGCTTACCAGCCACAGGGTTCTGGGTTCACTCCCACTGCGTGGCAACTTGAGCAAGTGTCTTCTACTATAGCCTCGGGCCGACCAAAGCCTTGTGAGTGGATTTGGTAGACGGAAACTGAAAGAAGTCCGTCGTATATATATATACGTATTTATATATATATATATATATATATATAGATATATATATATAATATATATATATATATATATATATATATATATATATATATGTGTGTGTGTGTGGGTGTGTGCGTATGATTTGTGTGTCTGTGTTTGTCCCCCCCCTACACTGCTTGACAACCGATACTGGTGTGTTTACATCCTCGTAACTTAGCGGTTCGGCAAAAGAGACAGATAGAATAAGTACTAGGCTTACAAGGAATACGTCCTGGGGTCAATTTGTTCGAGTAAAGGTAGTGTTCCAGCATGGTCACATTCAAATGACTAAAACAAGTAAAAGAGTAAAAGAGTATAGGTTACAGGATTTCACTGCACAAGAAAGCGCAATTCTCTATACTTTCGGTTCAGGTATTGTTTTATCTCATTTTTGGTTATTTGAAATTTACTCTAGCTTTCATTTGTGTAGTAACTAATCATACAATATTCTATGCATTGCAGAAATATTTCACATAGATGTCTACATATCTTTTAATCATTACGAGGATACAAGTTTATAAATATTTTATCATCATTAGGATGGCATGCTAGCAGAATCGTTAGCACACCTGTCGTTGCGTTCTGAGTTCAATTTCCGCCGAGGTCGACTTTGCCTTTCATCTTTTCGGAGTCGAGTCGATAAATTAAGTACCAATATAGGAGGTCCGATGTAGTCGGCTATTCCCTAATAGAAAAGATCATTATTATTATTATTATTATTATTATTATTATTATTATTATTATTCAGTAGTTTTATTTTTATAGCGTGCTTTCACTTCAATACCGAGCGCAGCTCTGTGTGCCTTGGGTATATGCTGTGATTTGTTGTGATGCTCTGATGGCTATTGTATGGAAAGTGTTCTGCGTAGGATGTGTGCAGTGCCTAGTAGTAGTAGTGCAATTTTCTGTATGTTATATGTGTTTGTAAGTCCTGGTGTTTTTGTTATGTATTTGTCTGAATATTTTTTTATCATGCCTAATGCACCTACTATGATAGGAATTGTTTCTGTTTTCAGATTCCACATTCTAGTTACCTCTATTTCCTCTATTTTGAGAGTTTTTCCATTTATTTTAGAGACACGTTGTCATCTGCCGGTATTGATACATTAATTAGAAAGCATTTTTTTCTTCATGATCTCTGACAACTATATCTGGTCTGTTGGCCTTAATTTCTCTATCTGTGTGTATCGGCATATCCCAGAGTATGGTTGCTTTCTCGTTTTCTTTGACCTTTTCTGGTGTGTGCCTATACCATCTTTTTTCTGTTGTTATTCCATAATGTTGGCATAGCTTCCAATGTATGTAGGTTCCAACTCTGTCATGTCTGTGAATATATTCCTTCTTAGCCAGGACTGGGCAGCTAGAGATAATATGATTTATTGTTTCTTGTCCATCTCCACATATTCTGCAGTTACTTGTAATATTTCTTTTCATTAGATGTTTTTGGTAATTTCTGGTGGGGAGGCTTTGGTCTTGTGCTGCAATTAAAAATCCCTCTGTTTCTGCTTTGAGTCCTGAGCTTCTCAACCATTGCTGGGATTTTTCTTTGTCTATTTCTTTTGCGTTTAGTTTAGTCCAGTATTTACCATGAAGGGGCTTTTCTTGCCATCGTTTTATCATGGTTCGTTGCTGTTCTATTTTTAGTTTGGATTTCATTTGTTTTATAGCTTTTGTTGTTTCTTCATCTTCTTCTTCTTCTTCATGTTTATTAGGTGGTATGATTTCTTGTTTGTATTTGTCAGCTTCCTTAAATACTGAGAACAGTTTTTTGTTTTGCTCGTGTTTTGCCGCTATCTGGATCAGTTTTCCTTCCTTCTGAAGTAGATATTTTTGTAGTCCTATGGTGGTTATTCTATAGTAGTTTTCCAGCTGTATAAGGCCTCTACCATCTTCTATACGTTGTATATATAGTCTTTCTATGTCAGATTTTGGGTGATGCATCCTAGATCCTGTCATTATTTTTCTTGTTTTCCTATCTATTTTGGTCAGTTCATTTCGTGTCCAGTTAAGGATATTGTAGCTGTAACTTATAACTGGAACAGCTAAAGTGTTGATACCTATGATCTTGTTTTTAGCATTGATCTCTGTTTTTAGTATTGATCTAACTCGTCTATAATATTTAGCGTCTATATTATTATTATTATTATTATTATTATTATTATTATTATTATTATTATTATTATATTATTATTATTGTTATATTATTATTATTATTACTGAGAAAGAGAGTCATGCATGGCATCAAAGTGACACTTCCGTAAAGTCGGTGCCCCCGCTTTTTTATGCTAGTTTAGTGCATTCATTTAAGAGATGGTAAATAATAGCATCTCTCCCCAAATTTCAGGCACTGGTCCTGAAATTTAGGGAAAGGGGATTAATCGATTACATGGAATCCACTGCTCAAACTTTACAGATCCCGAAAGAATGAACGCCAAAGCCCACCTGACCGAAAACTGAACTCACAGATTAAAAACCGGAGGATATACCGCTAAATATGTTCTCCGACGCAATACATCGTCCGCCAGATCACCGCATTCATTCTATTGTTGGTATTCAAATATTCCTTTTCACCAGAAGAGGCATGTCGATATCAGCGACGCCAGTAATCGTCTGCTATTTTATTGTTTCAGTAAAGAAACGAAAGGTATAATCTGTGGGATTTGGCTCTCAGAATGTATAGAGTTGGAAGAAATATGTATGTTTTTGTGCCCGTGTATATTTGTTTATCACTTTCTCTGTGCGAGTATTTATACAATGCCAGGGTCGTCCATCAGATTCTTCTACAGCCAAAAGCTCAGAAACCAAGTTTGTGCCTGTCTGGTATTACAAAGAGTTTTTCTTGCACACTATCAATACACGGTGTGTAAACATCAGACTGACAAGCAAGTGGACAAGATGAAATAAACTGCTACAAGCTATTGTAATTATTAGCTAACAATACCGATCGTTAATATAAATGGATATACATCTGTGTATATATATATGTGTGTGCGTGTGTGTGTATAGATATAGATATGATATATATAAACACAAGTATGCGTGTACATAGACTGTATATAATATACAGTTATATGTATACATATATATATATATGTATAAATATATATATATATTATATATTATATATATATAATATATATATATATGCATATCTATGCGCACTTACACACACACTACACTCACACACATGCACACACACACACACATATATATATATATATATATATACAGATGTATATATCATATCCATTTGTATTGACGTTGGTTAGCTAATACATACATATATATATATATATAGATAGATAGATAGATAGATAGATAGATAGATAGATAGATAGATAGATAGATAGATAGATAGATAGATAGATAGATAGATAGATATATGTGTATATGTGTGTAAAAGACTTACAGATTTATAAAATATAAAATTACCAAATAAATAGGCAGCACTTCTAATGCCCACGTAAATGTGGTAGTACTCCAGAATATTGTAGGAACGAGAATTTCTCTACTAAGAACGTAGCATCTATTGATTGAGTTCAGCGCTACGTACATGGACGCGTGTATTATATTGCTTCAACAGCAAACAGAAAAATCCTGGCTCCTATGAAGTATCAAATTGAATATTGAAAACTATTCTGATATTCTGTAGAAGCGCCATGTTTAAACTTGAATACGATGTTATGAAAAAAATCATGAAAACAAAACTGAAACAAAGAGAACATTCCGACTGGAATGCTAATCTTAGAAAGTTTTCTCAATCACTTAACCTCGCAAAATATTTGGATAAACTCCAGCACACATGTATTATACCACACAAGGATCTATAATGAAAATATTCGCTGAAATTAGTTTGAAAAGAAAGCTAGTTCTAACAGATAATACCCAATAACTATCTAAACAGAACGACACGGAAGATATTCTTTATGCCACGTATGTCTTGTATCTCACACAAGTTTAGAAAGAATATATTTGTTACTCCTGTCTATGTTGTTGTTTGTTTCACATACGTTTTTTCTCTCGTTTTGCTTTTCATTTTTTTGTAGTTGCTTTTTTATTCATTTCTTACGTAACCTGTTCAATCAAGTTTTGAACATTTATTAGTTTTACTCACACCATGTTTATCTAATACATTTGTATTTTGTATCTTGGGATGAATAGAATGCATAATGAGATATATCAATAAAGACATTGTAAACTATCACATACACGTAAACACACATACGCACACGCACACACATATATATATATTTGTATGTATGTATGTATGTCTATATATATATATATATATATATATATATATATATATATATATATATATGTATATAAAAGTTTATGCATGTATTTACATATATATATAGGGGGTAGAAAGAGGGAGAGGATGAGTGAAAGAGGAAGAGGGAGAGAGAAAGCCATATGTAAATTTTGTTATCGAATACGTTAAGAAGATTCTATAATACAATGTAATGTTGTCCCTCGTTTGATACGGACGATAGTCTCTCGAAAACAATTTCAAATAGCGCAAAACGAGGGATACATATGTGCAATATTACTAACAAAATGCACAGATACACACAATCGCAAATACAATTTGAGAATTAAAAGCAGGAGTCGGAATACTACTACTACTACTACTACTACTACTACTACTACTACTACTACTACTACTACTACTAATAATAATAATAATAATAATAATAATAATAATAATAATAATAATAACAACAACTACTGTCCTCTGTGATTTTTCATTTAGTATAATCGTGAATGCATTCCGTGATGACACTAGGATGGAATTTAGTCTTGATAAATGTGCCAAAACCACTTTCCAGAAAGGAAAACTGAAGGCCTCATACTCAGTGGTGTTGGATGTTGACACAGCCATAAAAGAACTCGAGCAGGTAGAAACTTACAAATACTTTGGAATGAATGAGGGCTCTGGCATTCAACATGCAAGTATGAAAGAGAAGATTAGGAAGTAGTGTCACAGGGGTGTTCGAGCAGTCCTAAAATCCGAGTTTTATGCACGTAACAAGGTGTTAGCTATAAATTCCTTTGAAGTTCTTGTATTGAAATTCAATGTGTTGAACTGGAGTATGAGTGAAATAAGGATGATTGATAGGACAATCCGTATGCTGCTGATTTGCAATAAGATGCGTCACCCAAAGACAGCCGCAGACCGTCTTTACCAACCCAGAGCTCAAGGAGGTCGGGGCTTGATCCAATTTGAATTTTACAAAACCACCACAACTGGACTGGCAAAATATCTTGAAACCGCTAATGACTGGATGCTAAAGCTCGTTGAAAACCACGAAAGACGTAAAAAGATTCATTCTGTTATGAAGGCGAGCAAAACATTTTGCATAAACTCAAGTTAGTTTATGCATAATACCCAAGTTTAACAGCGTGACGGAAGTGCAGCAACTGCAGTGGCAAAGGGGGTGAAATAAATCGCAAAGCAAAATGCACTTGAACAATTGGCTGAAAGGTGGTAGCAAAAACCTCTGCATGGCAAATATGTGGCCCGTAGGAAAAAAGCATGATTTAGAGCAGAAATACACACATCAGTGGCTACGGAGCTCAGGGCTAAATACAGAGAGTGAAGGCTTTATCTTCGCTGTCCATGATTGGAGTTATCAAGGCAATGTGATGAAAATGATGTAGACCTAAATTGCCGATACTGCAACGATAGGATAGAAACAGTCGACCACCTAATCGCTGGATGTAAGATTTTAGCACATGTAGAGTACAAATGAAGATATGGCAGAGATGGACAATATCTTCATTGGATAATGTGTCGGCATTATAAAATCAAAACTCTTGACAAATGCTACAAGCACCACTCTGGGGCTGTAACAGAGGGAGAAAATGTAATTATTCTTTGAGACTTCCCAGTATGTACAGATCAAGTCAAACTAGATATTGTAGTGAAAGACAAAAGCAATAAAGTATGTTTATTGATTGACATGAGCATACCTTGGGACCATAATATGACGGCAGAAGAATTTGATAAGCTCAGAAAATATAAAGATTTGCTCATCGAAGTCGAAAAGATGTGGCACCTCAAGACAGTTACAATACCAGTGATTGTAGGAGCACGTGGAATGACCAAAAAAAAGGAACTGAAAATTATTTAACAATGATCCCTGGCTTACCATCCATGAAGAAAGTGCAAAAGATTGTCTTAACTGGTACGTCCCACGTATTGAGAAGAGAATTGTCGCTGTTATTCCACCCCGCGCCAGCTCCTTGATTTTATTTGTTTACTCTTCTATTTTTATTTTGCCCTTCTTCTCTCAGTCATCCACATTTTCTCAATTAGATGATCTGTAAATGCCTGTCTTAATGGCCTACTAATTAATACAGTACCTTTCTCTGCCCTAGGTATCAGGAAGACACACGGCAAGAAATGTAAGCAGAACTGAAAGAAGATGATGCTAATGAAACTGATAAAAATGGTAATAATCTTGATGATGATGATGATGATGATGATGATGATGATGTTGACCATTATGATGATGATAATAATAATAATATAATAATAATAATAATAATAATAATAATAATAATAATAATGATAATAATAATAATAATAATAATAATAATAATAATAATAATAATAATAAGTATAATAATAATAATAAGTATAAAAGATGAGCTACAGTAAATATCCTGCTTGATACCACAGATTTGCTTGTCAGTTGTTCGACTTTAACCAGTCGCTGACGATATGTGCATCTCTGATCACGAGCAGAAGTAGTGGGGTAGCATCATAGTCATGTGTTGAGAGGGATTCTTTGGGGTTTGAATAATTCACCGCTGGAAACATGGGTGGTTCTTTCAACATCCTTAAACAACCCTTATTCATGGACCTTTTGAGCGGGATGGGCTACTCAACATGAAGAAAATTCTAACTGGACCCCACCTGCAAGGTCATGTGCTGTTTATCTTGATATGAGATCACCATGTCGTGCCCATATGGTTGTGATGCATGTGCCTGGTGTACCCTTATCAGACGGGTAGTCATGATGGGTATATTGGACTTCGTTTATTTTACGCCAGTGTCACTTTGATGGCAGGAACTGCTCTCTCACTCAATAATAATAATAATAATAATGTATGAAAGTTGAGCTACAGCAAATATTCTGCTCAATAACACAGATTTGATTGCCAGTTATTTGACCTTAACCAGTTGAGCATGTCCCTTAGTGGCTCACAATATGTGCATCTCTGATAACGAGCAGAAGTATTGGGGGAGCATCATAGCCATGTGTTGAGAGGGATTCTTTGGGGTTTGGATAATTCACCTTTGGAAACAGGGGCGTTTCGTTCAACATCCTTAAACAACGTTTCTTCAAGGACCTTTTGAGCGGGATGGGCTACTCACCCTGAAGATAATTCTAACTGGGCCCCACCTGCAAGGTCATGCGCTGCTTATCTTGATATGAGATCACCATATCGTGCACAAATTGTTGTCATACATGTGCCTGGTGTAACCTTATCAACCGAGTAGTCATGATGGCTATACTGGGCGTCGTATATTTTACCCTAGTGTCACTCTGATGGCAATCACTGCTCTCTCAATCAATAATAATAATATTAATAATAATAATCATTATTATAATTATAACTATAATGAGAATAATACTGATGATGCTGATGATATTGATGAGGGGGAGGAGGAGGAGAATGAGAGAGAGGAAGAATGTGTTGAGGAGAAGAATGATGACTACATAGATACCTTTTTACTTCTTTTTCCAATACAATAATGTATAGTGTGTATAGTGTGTGTATGCATAGTGTGTGTTTTAAAGTTATTGAAAATCCATCGATTATCCTGGTTTGGATAATTTCTTCCTTTCTATCAAGTATTCTAACAATCGTTTATTTTTCTTATTAAAATATTTTTACTGTTTCTTTTGAAATATTTTGTCTTTTCAAATAGATTTAATATTCGAATTTTCATTTCTAGAGATATCGACTTTCTTGACATATGAAAACTTATCATCTAATCTTGAAGAGATTTACTCCTGTACAAAAATATAATTCGATCTACAGCATTAGTTTATTAGCTTAGTGTGCTGTCTGTCTCATACGCTATCGAAGAAGTAAAGTGAAAGTGAAACCGAAATAATGTGCAAATCTGAAATGTAAACTAGGAAGAATCACTTTCGTATAGGTGCAGAGAAAACTAAAGCATATTATTTGAAATCAAAACCTTGCTGGAATGAAAGCATGTGATTCATTCACACATTCATATGCTTATATATTGTGTGTATTATATTTAAAACATTTATAGGCGACGTAGTGGCTCTGTGGTACGAAGCTTGCTTCCCAATCACGTCGTTCCGAGTTCATTACCACTGCGTGGCACCTTGGGTAAATGTCTTCTACTATAGCTTTGGGTGGAATTGTTAGACGAAAATTGACAGAAGCTCGTCCTATATGTATATATATATATATATATATATATCTATATATATATATATATATATATATATATATATATATATATATATATATATATATATATATATGTCTGTGTGTGTGTGTGTGTGTGCATGCGTTTGTATTTCTCCCACACCATCACCTCTTGACAACTCGTCTTGGTGTGTTTACGCCCCCATAAATTAGCAGTTCGGCAAACGAAACAGATAGAATAAGTATGAGGCTTAAAAAATAAATACTGGGGTCAGTTCATTCGACCAAAAATTCAAAGCGATGCCCCAGCATGGCCGCAGACTAATGACTGAAACAGGTGAAAGATAAAAAATTTAGATTTATAGTATTACGTAATTCGTTTTTGTTTATATTATCGAATAAATTTCCAGTAATTTGTTTCGAAACATCATTTTCCTAAAGCCATAATTGTCATACACAACCTCGTTCTAGGAATCATTGTTGATGGTATTTAAAGCGTTAATGTACAGCAATCCCTCGCCATATCGCAGTTCGCCTATCGCGGTTTATTTTTAAGCTTAAGTCAATTCTCCCGTGGTGTCGTTTTCCATTTATAATAAGATGAATATATGCAAATAATAATATTTTTTTAAGTATACCTTGCAGTTCTGTTTATACTTCGCGGAGTTTCACATATCGCGAGGAGTTTTGGAACGTAACACCCGCGATAGCCGAGGGATTACTGAGCTATCTCCCTCTTTTACTTGTTTCAGTCATTTGACTGCGGCCTGCTGGAGCACCGTCCTTAATCGAGCAAATCGACCCCAGGACTTAATCTCTGTAAGCCTAGTACTTATTATATCGGACTCTTTTGCCGAACCGCTAAGTTACGGTGACGTAAACACACCAGCATCGGTTGTCAAGCGATGTTGGGGAGACAAACACAGACACACAAACATATACACACGTAAATATATAAATACATATATACGACGGGCTTCTTTCGGTTTCCGTCTACCAACTCCACTCACAAGGCTTTGGGCGACTCGAGGCTATAATAGAAGACAGTTGCCCAATTTTGCCACGCAGTGAGACTTAACCCAGAACCACGTGGTTGGTAAACAAGCTACTTACCACACAGCCACTCAAATGCCTGTATTCATTTTCCTAAATAAAACTATCTAAATGTTAAACACTGTTTCGTATACTGCAGCGATATAGTTTACACGACTGGTTTTGCTCACAAAAGACAGTTACAAAATAGGTTTAATTGCTCACAACGAAATAAACCTGTTGGTGCTACATATAACCGACAGTGGCTAAAGTTCATTCGTACTTGCTGAAAATTTTGTAGCTAATCACTTCCTATCAGTTATAGTTCTAATCATCATACTCTTTGTATGATTTGATATACATCGAAGAGGTAATTAATTTTTATCCAGATAATTTCAGTTTTATAATTGATTTGTACACTGGTTGTTTATATTTTGTTACGAAAATGGAAAAAAAGAAAAAAAAATCACGAAGAAGTATTTTCTTTTTCATTCATTCGTTAACAGTTTGCGCAGCTGTCTTTTGTAAATCATTCTAACATAATGTTGAAAGCAGCACTTAATTGAACTGAACATTTGTCTACTCACATTGTCAGCTATTTTACATAACAAGATACTTGTTTTATACACACACACATACATACATACATACATACATAATACATACATACATACATACTATATACATGCATATATACATATATGCATACATACATGCATATATACATATATCATGCATAAATATAATATATGTATATATATATATATATATATATATATAATGAAGGGTGAAATTAATTAATTTGGAAAAATTATCAATTACACCAAGTAGTCTTCGGCATGTAAAAGCCTCATTCGAGGAAAATTTAAGTAATACTAAGCATAAGGGTTTAGCAACGAGTTGCCTTACCACATACCGAATTTAGAAATAGCAGTCAAAGGGTTATAGCTATTTCTTCTACTAAAAAGGGAGATCTCAGTAAAACAGCATTTGGAAGGCAGACACAAACAGGTAAGAGAGAATGAATTGACTGCAATCTATCATACATTTTTCTAGTTATCCACGGACGTACGTTCGAAATCAAGTTTTAAGGAAAGCTTTCCTTAAAACTTGATTTCGAAACGTACGTCCGTGGATAACTAGAAAAATGTATGATAGATTGCAGTCAATTCATTCTCTCTTACCTGTTTGTGTCTGCCTTCCAAATGCTGTTTTTACTGAGATCTCCCTTTTTAGTAGAAGAAATAGCTATAACCCTTTGACTGCTATTTCTAAATTCGGTATGTGGTAAGGCAACTCGTTGCTAAACCCTTATTGCTTAGTATATATATATATATATATAAACATTATTGGTGAATTGAAGAAATGGAGCTGAACGCAGATTGAACAGAAATCGTTTTATTTCATTCTACACGTGTTTCGAAAGGCACAAATTACCAAAATCCGATTGAGTAATGGGACCATATTGTGTCTTTCTCTTCAGGAAGAAAAAAGGAAATCCGTTGGAAAAACAAAAACAGAACAGAGGCAGAGCCCAAAATAAATCGAACTGTGCTCCTAAGAGCCCATGGCGAAACTGTTTATCAGTGTATGTTGAGAACCGGTGGCTGAAGAATTCAACAGGTCAGGCATCGGTCAATCATGTGGGTGAGGGTGTATATAGTGTTCTTTGTGACCGAGAATAAAGTTCCGACTATTTAAAGAATATTGGATGTTTTATAAGGGGCGAGAAAAATCTACTTAGAGACGTGTGTGTGTGTGTTACTGTTCAATATATGTGTGTGTTGGCGTAGGGGTAGAAACATTTTTTGTGTACGTGTGTGCGTTTGATCGTTCGGCTGTCAGTGGCTACTGCCGTGATAACCGTTGGGTGGCAGAAAGAAAAAAAATAAAGAAATTATATATATATATTATGTTTTATGTGTGTGTGTGTGTGTTCATCTAAGCCTGCCTTGACAAGGAAACCCCCCGCTGTGAAAAAACAAGCCCCGTTTGTCTTACAGGAGTAATTTCCCTTGCAGTGGTTAATTGTAGATATCTTAAAAGCTATTTCAGAATTGTTACCAAGGGCTATGGGTGCCGGTCTTATTTATAAACGCTATTTAAAGGCCAGATAAGTGTAACGCCGCCAATGGGGCATCGAAAAGCCGACTGTAAGAGCCCGTTTACCATCCGGCCTCTGGCAAACAAAATATGGAAGAGTTCGGAGACACAAAGGTTGCACTGTCTTCTGCCCCTATCAAATGGGAGGGCCACCGACAAAATTGACCATTCCAGCCTATAGCTTAAGTTCGCATCCTTCAGTCGCCATATTAGCTTACTGAGTCCCGTGGTCTGGCGCTTGTTCACGTCCCGAAAAGTTGCGTAATGGTTGGAGACACGCAAAGACAATCTTGAGGATGATGCCCCTATATAAGTGAAGGCATCTGAGTCCGTGTAAACCTTGCATTGGTAGACGGCGTTTTTGATCTTGGAGTTCGCCGACGTGAATCTTACTCTGCTAGGATTGGTTTCTGAAATTAGAACTGCGTTCCTGTCACTATATTCGTTCCGAGACCTGCAGCCGCTTACTACTCTATTTTCCACTACGTCACTATTAACTATAGGAATAACCCCTGATTCTCCACTATCTATCAGAGTGCTGTCATTGCTACTGCCCGTGGTACTGCTATTGCGGGAAATGATGCTGGGGATGCTAAAGGGGCTCTCTACCCTACTCCCATTGTTACCATCAACCACAACACCCCTATTTATAACTATACCCCTAGTGGGTACTCCCTGGCTGGAGCTGAGATTATGTGTCACTGTACTGGCTCTCATATCATTATTACTACTATAATTATTCCTACTGAGCATTAAACCGGGAGCGGAAGAGGCTGTGCCTCCGGAAAAAGGTGATAGGGTCTTAGTAAGTAGTCTATTATTATGGGAGGCGATTATCTGGGCGAGGTTTTTAGTGTTGGAGAAAGCTATCCTAACTTTATGTGAGTTAACCGTGGAGTAATATTTGGAATTTCTGGGGAAGTTATTGGCGATGGCTTGTCTAAACATGAGGGGGAGGTTAGTTCTAATCTGCTTACCAAAGGGGATTACAAACCATATATGCTTATTCCTATCAGTGTGATGGGTCGGGACGCCAGCTCTCGCATTGGGTGGGTGATTCTCGGATGAATAACGGGTCTTGGGTTAGTGTAAGACCTCCCGGACCGATAATTATCCTTGTTCGCTAAATTAAATGCGGGAGCGACTACCCCGGTATCCGCCGCGCTCCCGTCCTTACTTAAAATGTTAATGTTATTATATACGGCCCTATCCTGATGACCGAATGATGGCATCGGAAGGGCCGGATCAATATAAATTACCTTCTGCCTATAACCGGCCTTGGATAGTGCGGCGTTATAAAAATCCGCTTTCTGCATAAAAATATCGGCACTGGCGGACAAGCCAGACAATCTTAGAGAGATGTTTTTAACATTCTTCAGCCACCGGTTCTCAACATACACTGATAAACAGTTTCGCCATGGGCTCTTAGGAGCACAGTTCGATTTGTTTTTTGCTCTGCCTCTGTTCTGTTTTTGTTTTTCCAACGGATTTCCTTTTTTCTTCCTGAAGAGAAAGACACAATATGGTCCCATTACTCAATCGGATTTTGGTAATTTGTGCCTTTCGAAACACGTGTAGAATGAAATAAAACGATTTCTGTTCAATCTGCGTTCAGCTCCATTTCTTCAATTCACCAATAATGTTTTAATTTCAATTATCCGCACCAACGCACGGTTGCAACGCCAGATAGTTGTACCTCCAACCGTGCTGTTCACTGCTGTGATTTTTGCTACTAAGGTATCGGTTAAACTTTTGATTAATCTACTACAAGATTATTCATCTTTCTATTTCACATTATATATATATATATATATATATATATATATAGGGAGAGTTTGCGAAAAAAAAATGACGAAGACAGGTGGTGTACAAAACAAACAGATGTATTAGTATAACGCTCGGGAATAGAAAAGTATTTTCCGTTTCGAGCCTACGCTCATCAACAGAAAGGGGCACAGAAAACAAGGAGAGAAAAAAATGTGTAGTGGCTAACGATCTATCATGGTCTATATATATATATGTATGTAGGTATGTGCATATGGGAAAGCGAATAGATCAATGATAAACATTTCGGACTCACAATCACGAGGTAGTGAGTTCAATTCTCGGACCGACCGGCTGTGTTGTGTTCTTGAGCAACACGCTTTATATCACGTTGCTCTACTTCACTAAGCTGTTGAAAGGAGTTGTATATTTCTATTGAATATCATCGGTGGAAAGGAGAAAGGAGGCTTGCATGCATGGGCGACTGCTTTGAATACATCAGTAAGTAATGTAGTGATTATTCTAAAAATAGATGTTAAAATGTTATTTTCAACTGAAGATCCCAGAGTATGCTAGTCATACAGAAGGGTGAAATCAATTGGTACTGAAATATACATTACTTACTGATGTAGTCAACGCAAAAGTAAGCCTATTTCTCATATGTTCATTACATTGCTCGTCTGTATCTTTATTGTGAGCTTCTGGTGGTTTTCGCGCTTTGTCTATGACTTTAGCAAGTGTTATTTATACCCCATTGTATCAAAATTTGCCTTATATTGTGCCTGCAATGGTGTGAGCTTGCTGGCCACCTTATTATTACCTTATTAATATCATTAATAACGGTAATAATACATTTATATATATATATATATACGTTTAAATATTTGTTGTCCAAGATTTTTTATGTGAAGTCGTGTGTTGAAACAGATATTTTTATATTTCGGAATGGTCATATTGCCAGTTTAGCCAATAAAAACACACGCACTATATATTTGGTGTTATTTTGCTTCAGTGATATTTATTTTTTACATTAATCTTAATCTTATTTCGGCCAAAGTTCTTTCGTCACACTCCTGTGACCGCATCAGTGGTCCTTTGTTTTCTTCTCACTTACTTGTGTCTCTCCTTACTAACCGTCAGAGAAATACAAAATGGCTGACGGTTAGTAAGGAGAGACACAAGTAAGTGAGAAGAAAACAAAGGACCACTGATGCGGTCACAGGAGTGTGACGAAAGAACTTTGGCCGAAATAAGATTAAGATTAATGTAAAAAATAAATATCACTGAAGCAAAATAACACCAAATATATAGTGCGTGTGTTTTTATTGGCTAAACTGGCAATGTGACCATTCCGAAATATAACAATATATATATATATATATATATTATATATATATATAATATATATATATATATATATATATTAATTGTGTATATATATATATTAAATGTATATACCGGAGTAAACACATAAATGTGAGACAAGGTGGAAAAAAGGGTACTCAAATACCAAATACTCAATTTTTTTTTAACAAAAACTGTCCGACGAACGGGAACGTGAAACTCAGAGTAACAGTTTTTGTTGATTTTCTGCTGCTTTTGCATAAAGTATATATATATGTAGATGCATATACATGTGTGTCTGTGTATCTGTGTCGGTACTGGGTGAGATTGAAAGACGCAGCACGCTACGAAAAGACAGAGTAGATTGTTCCACACGACTCCCATACCTCATGTGGTTTGTACATTACTACCATAGATCCTGATAGAGTAGTGTGCAGAATTCGAAGCAATTTATAGTTGTAATAAACGCAGAAATCATTATTGTTATCCGAAAACTTTAAGCATTATTCACGTGATTCCTCAAGTCGATTGTCGTTATGCTTAGGAAAAAGGGTGATTGTATTAAATAACACAGCCGAATGGCTTAAGTAACAGCGTCAATCAACTGTAAAGAAATACATGTATCTCACATCACTTTTAGAAATATCATTTATGTTTTCTGAGCTTCTTGTTATGATATATATATATACAGGGTGTCCCAAAAGTCAGTAATGGGTTTCAGTTTTTCCTTAACTTTACAAATAAATGCATGAACTTGTGATACAGTATAAAGAACATATTGGAAATTAATATGCACCAGTCGTATTTGGAAACGCCACTACATCACATATGAAAAATGATATCGCTTCAACGTCAGCCATTTCCGGCTTCGCACGCCCCGTGTGCTTCTTCCAAATCTTGCACGCAAACACTCTTAACAGTTTCAGAACCCACTTCTCTGATTTCTTCGTTGATTTTTTCCTTCAGTTGCACCAGGGTCTCCGGTTTATTGACGTAAACCCTCTCTTTCATGCATCATCACAAGAAAAACTCGGGGTTAGCCATGTCTGAGGAACGTGAAGGCCAGTTGACATTGCCGTAGCGAAAGATTATTCCCTCTCTAAAGCACTGACGCAACATTGTTTCTCTTGTAGTTTGAGCAGTGGCCCCGTCTTGCTGAAACCTTGTGTGAGGTCTACTTCGGATGGCCTTCACTTTCCCCTGACTTGACTAGCCCTGAACTTTTCTTGGTGGTATACCTGAAAGAGAGGGTTTATGTCGACAGACTGGAATAATCATGATGGGTATACTGGGCTTCGTATATTTTACCCCCGTGTCACTTTGATGGCATGCACTGCTCTCTCACTTTATAATAATAATAATAATGATGATGATGATCGTGCTGGTGGTGGTGGCTATGACGACGACGACGAGGAGAAGGATAATAAAAACTGAAGAAAATTAATGTAGTCTAAGAATAAGCCCAACAGTGGCAGAGAAGTGCTTGAGAAAAGTCCGACCAAACCCTTCAGATCACAAGGAATAACGGAAAGCATTTAATGAATCTGACATAAGTAAGTGCAGAATATTTGAAGAGGTGGAGAAATCGATTCATCACATTGTCTGTAGTTGCCCGACCATGACCAAGAAGGAATACATCAACAAAGTTGGAACTTACATGCATTGGTTGACATGTCAGCATGTCATCCAATGCAAATTCCTATCGACAAGTAGTGTTATGAATACTCTTGAGCATATCAGTATAAATTTACAAGGAGACCAGACGTTGTTGGTCTAATGGACAAAATATTAGACCAATGTCTGGAAGAGAAATTTCTCTTAATCGATACATCAGTCTCAAAAGATGATAATGCGTCTCTTAAAACGATGGAGAAATTATACATATATAAAGATTTAGAAAGAAAAATAACCATAACAGAGAAACTGAAAACAGAAACAATCACTTTAATAATAGATGTTTTGGAAACGAAAAACATTGCGACATCATCGCAACAAGTATGTAAAGTAAAATATACAGAATATATAGAAAAAGGAAGTGCTAACTTCTGCGCATATATTACGTAATGTAATTTCTATTCAGTAAATATACCGAAAGCAAACGAAAATTTTGGAAGTACCCAGGGCATGCAGAGCTGCACTTAGCTGTGCAATACAAGCACACAATTAACATAATGATGGTAATAATAATGATATTGATATGATAATAATGATGATGATGACGGTGATAATAATAATAATAATTGTCTTTATTAGCCACAAATGCCTCTAGAGACAACATCGTTTATACACTCACATGCAAATGTGTACACATATCGAAGTAATCATATACATATTTTATGATCGTTGGATATGTAATATGTAGCTGCAAGAAAATTTGTCCACTTAAAATTACCAACGGCAATTTATGAAGCAACAATACAATGATTAGTAAAATTCACCTCGAAGCAAATGATCGATCTCTTATAGGGAAATATACTCTCTTAAATTTCAACATATATGTGCGCGCTAATTATGTATATACAAAACTAGCATTATTAATGACATTAGAAAATATCCCAAGGGTGAATTTTACATGCTGGAATTATTAAGTGCAAACTAACATACTTGTCATGATGAGACGAAAATATTTTTCAATTAATTGGAATTATAACCGTAATGAGAAGAAAATTCATTAAAGTTAATGAATATATATTCTTAAACGAAACGAGGGAAGTTTTAAAGTTTTCAATTATAAAAATTAGAATTATAATACGGAGGGAGGCACGAAGAATCTTATCTCATGTTTGTGACTGTGGCACGCATATCTTAGTATTACTGCATTCTTATGAGGATTATGCATCTTCAACGCTAATGATCTTTCATATTGTTCTAATTATAACTTCAATTCAATGCTAATTAGTTCCGGCTCAGTAGTAAATTACAGGTTGCCATAGTAAAAGGTTAAGTCGGCAAACAGGCAGAGTCGTAAGGACGCTGGAGAAAAGGGAACTCTTCGGTTTGAACGGCAGTTTTTTTAAAATACTTTCCACGTAACAAAACACTTTTAAACTTCGTATACTGGTAGAATGTGTTTATAAAATATCTTTTTCTCTTGGCTTTATTGAGAAAATTCTATAGTTTGTAAGATATTTGTTGTTTTTTTCTTCTTCCATTTCTGCAATTTCAACGAATCAATGACGTCTATTGAGGTGAAAACATTCTGTGCCGTATGAATATGTCTCTTGTTTAAGAAACATATTGGGTTTATTTACATTTCTGAAGAAAAAAGATACCCTTCCCCCACCCCTAACCCTAACTCCAACTAACACTAACCCTAAACAGATTGAAATGCAATAGATCGATACTAGGGTCATAATTATGGGTGACAATTTCATATGACACCGCTAGAAAAAACTGCCGTTCAAACCGAAAAGATACGAGAAAAGACTTAGCGACGTTCCGTTCGCCGTTACAGCTGAAGATCCGAGGAGGTCGATTTGCCTTTCATTCTACCGATCGATAAAATAAGTACCAGTTGAGTACTGATGTCGTTGACTAGCCTCAACCCACACCAAATTTCTGGCCTTGTGCCTATAGTAGTGAGGATTTTCATGTCTGATGTCCTCACAAATCATTTTGTGATTCATGTAGTCTCCAAATTTTATACATATATATATATATATATATATAATATATATATATATACATTTATGTATGTATGTATGTATACATGTATGTATGTATGTATGCATGTATGTATGTATGTATGTGTGTATGTATGTATGTATGTATGTATGCATGTATGTATGTATGACTATATATATATACTGGGTGTGATGGTTGAATTATCACCAAATTACATTTTTTTTATTTTGCGAACGCGCATTGTTTGCTTATGATTTTGTCGCCTACACAGTACAGTAGGTTCAGTTGGGCACCGACTGTGAGACAAACAGTATCATGACACAATTCACTCTGACAAAAATTCGAAAACAACCTGATGTATGGCTTGCCATTCATGCCGGAAGGTCCAGTACGAACGAAACTTTCAGAGTCAGTCTGAGGACAGTGCAAGTCTGTTCCGTAGGACTTTCTGGTTAGGAACTATCATGGATAATTTCCAGATGTATGTAGCCTGGCAGTGCTACCGAATCCGTCTGTCGGCCTTCAATGGGACAGGCAAGGCAGTTTTTTTTGCCTGGTGGCTGTGGCGAAATTGGTTGTTTGGTGGATAAGGCTGAAAGGCATGAGGACAGATACATTCCTCACTGTTACAGCTGTCATTGACTTCAAGTTTCACTTGAAAAAGGAAATTGAGTGTAGAGAAGGAAGCGCTGTCCTCGGGTGAGTTTACTGAAAGTTGGGCGAAAGTTGCGAAAATGGACAGAGTGGATGGTACCTCTGTAACTGTAGACTTGTAAGTCGGAGAGAAGGAATCGGAGAGGACGCTTATTCCTAGGGTTTCATGGCAATCTCGGGCAGTGCGGTTCCTCGATTATCTCCAGAGGCTTTCCTGTATTTGGAGGGCCACATCTCTATCACCCACCTCGCCAGTTTTTCTGCCTTTTGTATGCTATACATGTGTCTCTTCTTTTTCACCATTTCATAATTATATGTAAAACCCCGTACTTCGGATCTGACTCTGTAATGTGCCCCTTATCCTTCGCCCTTGTGGCAAATAAATGAAATCATCATTCTTCTTCTTCTTCTTCTAATTCTTCTTCTTCTTCTTCTTCTTCTTCTTCTCTTCTTCTTCTTCTTCTTCTTCTTCTTATTATTATTATTATTATTATTATTATTATTATATTATTATTATTATTATTATTAGTAGAGTAGTAGTAGTAGTAGTATTATTCCGCCGAGGTCGACTTTGCCTTTCATCCATTCGGGGTCGATTAAATAAGTACCAGTTACGCACTGGGGTCGATGTAATCGACCTAATCCCATTGTCTGTCCTTGTTTGTCCCCTCTGAGTTTGTGGATAGTGAAAAAAAAATTATTATTATTATTATTATTATTATTATTATTATTATTATTATTATTATTATCATCATCGTTATTATTATCAGTATTATTGTTGTTATTATTGTTGTTATCGTTATTATCGTTATCATCATCATCATCATCAGCATCATTATTATTATTATTATTATTATTATTATTATTATTATTATTATTATTATTGATGTTGTTGTTGTTATTGTTGTTCATTTAAAACGGGATTCAATTTATCAATAAATTTCTTTCTCTGACTTTTCACTCGACTTCCTTAAGTTGTATCGTTTGTAGAATGGCAACATTATAAACATTTTGTGAACACATGTTCCCAGATGGTCGCTCTAACGGATCTGATGGATATCAGGCCCCTTAATTTGCTGTCGGTTCATACGTGAACGTTCCGATAATGCAGTGGTCTGACCAACGTACATCTCTTACAATTCAAGCAATTGCTGCTGCAAATTAAATTTTTGCTTTTGCATTTCATGTTTGCATTTGTTAATATTTATCAGGTTTTTATGTTCATATATTGACCGGCATGTTTGAGCTGACATGTGACATAATTTATTATCATTATTTTAAAATAAAATATGATCCGTTGTATTCTGCGGAACCGGGGTCATCCCTTGACGCTAGGGTCAGAGCAGATCCTCATCTCATGGGGAATACGCGGCGTAAAATGTGTGCGGAACCTAGCAATACTATTTTCTGAAGTTCTCCCATGTTAACATTGCAACACTGCAAGGTAGTTTGTTACTTTTACTATGATTATTATGATTATTATGATTATTATTGTTGTTGTTGTTGTAGTTGATGTTGTTATTATTATTGTTGTTATTATTATTATTAGTGTTGCTGTTGTAGCTGTTGTTGTTATTATTATTATTATTATTATTATTATTATATTATTATTATTATTATTATTATTATTATTATTACTTCCCCCAAAACACCTGATGAAGGCTGGAGGATATATCAGCCGAAACGTTTTGTTAGCAACAAAATGAGAACAAATATCCGCCAATTGTAAAAAATGTAAATATAATGTATATAATTCCTCATCTCTAAAATATAGAACAGGATTATTATTGCATTTGGATACAATGACTGATTCGTCATTGTTGCTTAGGTCAAACTTTGTCTATGTTTATAATCGTTACAAGTTTATACATAAATAGATGTGTGCATTTTTCCCTTGTTTAAAATTAACACGGAAAAAATAGATAAACAGTTACCAGGGTAGCAAAATATCTAAAAGACCATAATAAACAATTTAATTTAGATTGGTTGGTTCTCTCCATTTGGTTCCGATATGGGTAAGGAATTTTGCCATCTCTGCAATTCTGAACTATTTTTTATTCTTTTTTTCTTAAAATCCCCGTGTTAACACGGTTATAGAGCGTGCTTATCGATGTAAACATTTGCTGAAACATATCTTTAGTTTATATAAGTGATGTCTACCATTATATATAATTTGAACATGTATTTTCTTCTTATATTTCACTTCCACTAGATATATCTTTTTCCAAGACTTCAGGCTTTTATTTAATTCTCATACCATTCTATATTTCTCATTTATTTGGTTTCTGCTTTTTTCTTTCCTTTACCCTTCCTCTTTCTATAGGCTACCTTTGACGTTATTTTCTCTAACGTTTTCTTTTTTTAAAAACCTAGTAGCGTTCAATTCATCATTATTCATATCCATCATATTCTTTTAAAATGTCTTATTGACGAGTCTATTTTATTTCTTCATTTCTCTGATGAGAGGTTTACATTGTTTTACACCATTTTATTCCTTTGGAATAATACCAATGATGTCTTCGAAACATATATCGGAAGTAAAAGAATTTGAATAACACCTGCATTTAACGGCATATATGTATATATATATATATATATATATAATATATATATATATAATATATATATATATATATATACATATATATATATATATATATATATATATATATATATATATATATATATATATATATATATATACATATATACATATATATATATATATATACATATATATATATATATATATATATATATACATATATATATACATATAATATATATATATATATATATATATATATATATATACATATATATACATATATATATATGGGGGGTGCGTGTGTTTGTGTGTGTAGGCTAATAATATAATAAAGCCTGAACAGGGTAAACTACCCCTATTTTGCAGATAAAAGTGTTGGCGGCCGACAACTCTTTTTCTGTAAAATAGGGTTAGTTTATCCCGTTCAGGCTATATTATTAGCATTATCCTGCGTTTCAGAACTTAACAAAATCACTTTTTTAAGTTCCTAAGACATCTCAACGCTTCTAAAGTAAACTTCGTTTGTTTATTTACTCTCATCATAATTTAAATTTGATATACATATATTGGCCAGTTCGCCTAACCAGCTGGGTAGGATCATTTCAATGTTGAAACAATGCAAAAGCGCATTGTGACCAGCGATGTGTAACAACATCTTGTTTTATGGTTGGTTACGTGGTCACATGGTCACAATTTCTAATCATATTTATATATATAATTAGTAATTATATACATGCATTACATTAGATTTTAGATATTAAGTGTATGTAAATGATGTTAAGTAATGATATTTAGCGTTAATTATATATATAAAGTTATATATCGAGAAGTATGGAATTTCCCCGGGATACCAGCGGCTCTCTCTGTTCGATAGATTTATTGAATAAACAGCCATTGTGCAATTTATTGAATGTTCTTTGAAATGTATGAATATAAAACGAAATATAACAATTTTATATTGAATTTCGAATTCATATTCTTTCCCATTAGAAAAATCTCGACATCGTTATAATAGAAGAAAAAATGCAAAAATATTAACAAAGCTGGAATTTCTATCTTTTCAGGATTTGCCTCCAGGTATTAGAAAAAGAGAGCGATGAACATTATGAAAGTTTGAGAGGGAATTGATATATTGCAAACCGTCTCTGCTTCTTGACTAACTATTCTGAATCACATCGGTTCTAAAATTTAGATTCACAGTACGTCCTCGTTTTAGAAATTTAGAACCGAGAAGGCTTCTCTTGTAGATACTTCCATTTATAAAAGCATCCATTCAATAAGATGTTGTTATTGAAAATTCCTATTCTTGAAAATACTATTCCTATAACTTTTCAATCGATAAAGACCCTCTTTTTAGCTATTTTGATCCAATCTGGTTCGTCCTTTTGTGGTTTAAACTCGAGAACCTACTATATATCAGATATCGCAACTCTTGCAGATCGTCTTTCTTTCATATGTTCATTTTCGATTAAAAGCCCTCTTGTTACAGTTTTATATTTCCGAATACTTTCCACAAAAAGGCTTAGATTTTTATAAAGCTACTTTCTTTTAGACGATTAAATTCATGTATATACCATTGTACAGATTTAGGTTATAAAAGTAGCTGTTGGACCCGGCGTTACTTGTGTTTTCCGTGTTGAAGTTAACCTTATATTGAAATCTTCTACGTTCCCAGTGCCAACTATTATCCATTAAGATGTTATAAGACAGGCTGTTGCAGGATGAGTAGATGTGTGCAGGCGGAGGGAAAATGATCAGAGCAGGCGACGGAATTTTGTTGACGGAGCAGAGATTTTGCCGCAGACGACGACGTGTTCAATGTTGCAAAGGACAGAAAAGTAAATAAGCATTTCCTTTGAGACTATTGTTGAAATTTTACACGTGAAAAAATGTAAAGGCTGCAGGAAAAATAACATCGTTATGGGAATTTCCATTCAAACTCTTAAATGAGCTCACAAAAATTTATACCAACTGAGGATTATCGAGTTTTCGAAAAATTCCGGCCCTATCTGAACTTCAGGGCATGTGATCTAAATATGTGCCAAAAATCATTAAAATCGGTTGGACGGTGTAGGTCGAGTTAGAGTAACCCCAAACACACACACACACAAACAGACGTCAGTACACATTTGTATATATAGATATAAACCTTTTACATTTTACATTCATTCCACGCCTGTTTAATAAATCCAGCAGATTTCATTATCTAACGTCTTCTTCCCCTTGTTTTCAAGGACACCGAAAGAGGGTTATATGCTAATTCTAGCAGGGCATTTTACGTAATGTTCCACATACAACCGAATTTCTTTTGGGCTTCCTTGATAAAAATGCCGGCTGCTTCAGTTCTGTTTAACGTTCATTTGATGGCGTCAGTTTCCTTCTAAAAGCAAATATTCCCCACGTCACGCGTTCGTAAATAATTGAATATGGGGA
Organism: Octopus sinensis; assembly: GCF_006345805.1. Taxonomy (NCBI): domain Eukaryota; kingdom Metazoa; phylum Mollusca; class Cephalopoda; order Octopoda; family Octopodidae; genus Octopus; species Octopus sinensis. Next base: position 39,949,960 of record NC_043010.1, read on the forward strand.
ACAAAGTCCCTACATTTTTACGTAATGTAAACTTCAGAAATCCATATTAATTGATCGATACTCTCAATAAGTATTGTTGTTCAGTATTTTAAATAACTGTAGGTTTCTTCCCCAAGCTAAACTTACGTCTGAATAAATAAATCTCTTTAATAAAAAAGATTGTGTATACACACACACACATGCAAACACACACACACATACACACATTTATATATATATATACATAGAAAGAAGGAGAGAGTGTGTGACAGAGAGGCAGAAAGAGACAGAGAGGCACAGAGAGAGACAAAGAGGCAGAGAGAGAAAAAGAGGCAGAGAGAGAAACAGAAAGGCAGAGAGAGAGAGAGACAGAGAGGCAGAGATACAGAGTTGAGTGCTAGTCTACCCTTCAAACTATACATATGCTTATGCAAATATGTGAACATAACTGATAAACACACACACATATACATACACACATATACGCACACACACCAACACATACAGATACACACACGTATTTACAACAAAAGTAATTGTATTCAACTATGGATAACCTTGTTGACCTGCTCTTAAAATATGGTGTCATCTCACTTAAATATGTTGCCTTTGTACAGTTATGATGTGAGCCGAAAATATTGCATTCGCAACATGAACATGTACAATTTATTGATTCATAAATCCTCACATAACCAAAACTCTCTGTATGCAGACGCGCACATACACATACACAGGCGCAGTCACGCACACACACACACACACAAACAGACGTCAGTACACATTTGTATATATAGATATAAACCTTTTACATTTTACATTCATTCCACGCCTGTTTAATAAATCCAGCAGATTTCATTATCTAACGTCTTCTTCCCCTTGTTTTCAAGGACACCGAAAGAGGGTTATATGCTAATTCTAGCAGGGCATTTTACGTAATGTTCCACATACAACCGAATTTCTTTTGGGCTTCCTTGATAAAAATGCCGGCTGCTTCAGTTCTGTTTAACGTTCATTTGATGGCGTCAGTTTCCTTCTAAAAGCAAATATTCCCCACGTCACGCGTTCGTAAATAATTGAATATGGGGAACAAAGTCCCTACATTTTTACGTAATGTAAACTTCAGAAATCCATATTAATTGATCGATACTCTCAATAAGTATTGTTGTTCAGTATTTTAAATAACTGTAGGTTTCTTCCCCAAGCTAAACTTACGTCTGAATAAATAAATCTCTTTAATAAAAAAGATTGTGTATACACACACACACATGCAAACACACACACACATACACACATTTATATATATATATACATAGAAAGAAGGAGAGAGTGTGTGACAGAGAGGCAGAAAGAGACAGAGAGGCACAGAGAGAGACAAAGAGGCAGAGAGAGAAAAAGAGGCAGAGAGAGAAACAGAAAGGCAGAGAGAGAGAGAGACAGAGAGGCAGAGATACAGAGTTGAGTGCTAGTCTACCCTTCAAACTATACATATGCTTATGCAAATATGTGAACATAACTGATAAACACACACACATATACATACACACATATACGCACACACACCAACACATACAGATACACACACGTATTTACAACAAAAGTAATTGTATTCAACTATGGATAACCTTGTTGACCTGCTCTTAAAATATGGTGTCATCTCACTTAAATATGTTGCCTTTGTACAGTTATGATGTGAGCCGAAAATATTGCATTCGCAACATGAACATGTACAATTTATTGATTCATAAATCCTCACATAACCAAAACTCTCTGTATGCAGACGCGCACATACACATACACAGGCGCAGTCACGCACACACACACACACACAAGCACACACAAACACACACACAGAGGCACAGGCACACAGACGTACACCGGCAAATACTCACACATGCACATGTGTGTATGAGTGTGATTGTGCTGCTGTGTATGTGTGCAAGCGTGTATGTGTGTGCGTGTGGGTCTAAAGCCAATACTATTGGCCAAGATACTTAATTGGTGTGTTATTTTATCGATCCCGGAAGCATGAAAGGAAATATTCACTCGGGCAGAAGTCGAAATCAGAAAGAATAGAGGTCTAACCTAAAAAGAACGTATGGTATTCTCTAATGTAGAAGACATGAAGAGAAGAAGTGGGAAGGTTATTTATAATATGGTAATGGTCATGTTAAATCAAAAGTAGCTAAGGCCTTTATCACGAGCTCCTGACGTGTCATAACAGACATCATGAATATTTTATTATTTTTCATTGCCCGAATCATTAACAATCATCATGTATTGGATAAGAATTAAGATATGCAACATGTGTGCAGCAAAGGAAGAATCCAATGGCGTTTCGATCCTTGTTGAAGGATTACTGAATTCAGATGTATGAATTTTAAAAAAAATTAAACTCGAGAATCGTGAATTATTTTAGAGATAAACTTTGTCACTGCTAAGAATTAGGTATACTGGTTAAATGTACTGTTATCGTATAGCTGTTTCATAACTACAAGTACATCGATCGTGTGTGTGTGAGTTTGTGTGTGACGTGCAGCGTTTTTTAAAAGTATTCTAGACTTGTTGGAGCCCTCGTTCACCAGGTAGAATCACTGCCGCCTTTTCCCACAGATTTAGGAAAGAAGACTTGTTTGAGAAAAAGAATAATCGACTTCGTTACAGAACTGATGCATACTTTAATTTTGAAATGGGTTGAATAGCCGCAAAATAGCAATGATCCGGCGACCAAATAAGGCTTGTAATTATATAGGTTATCTCCTTATTGGTGGTATGAAAACAGATCGAATGAGCTTTCATATATCGATTAGTGATACATGCAGACGATGAAACTAGTTCATAACGACTATTGAGGATTGCAAAATTTTCGATTTCTGCACCGGCGGCAGCAAGAAATAAAAAGAAGTTCGAAGTCCAACATACTTGAAGATATTAATATCAAGTTGACTGCCTTTAATCGGTCTATTTCTATCAATTAGAGCGAATCCTTGAAATTTATATGTGTATATTTATTTTTTTTTTCTTGTCAATAAAAAAATCATGGATGTTTTCCTCCAGATATTTCTTCAAGATATTTTAATTAAATTTGTATTTATTGATGCAAATATTGAACGATGCTATTGTTAATTATTCTTTTACTTTATTCGTGATTATTTTTCTTTTTGAATATTTTTTTGATATTTTATTTTTTTTATTCAGTTAAGAAATCAATATTCACAGCAATAGTGGAGCTAGCTTCATTTTTCTTCTGTTGACAACGTTATTAGTATTATGAAATATAGCTGTTCGAGATATTTCCCCACGTTTTTCCTATTGTTATTGCTGTTTGTTAGCGCTAATCTAAAATTGAATTTTTTGAAAACGGTACATGCCAGCCGTAACCGTCCTGGTTTCTTGAATTCTTAAAGGGAAATTGAACGAACCGATATTGTAATGAAAACATAACTGAGAAAGAATGTCTGAAAAAAATACAAGAGAAAGATTAGCAAGGTACTTGAAATAAACTTTATCGCGAGTAATGTCATCTGCCTCTCTATCTGTCTGTCTGTCTGTCTCTCTCTCTCTCTGCCTCTCTGTCTTTGGACGATGGCAGAACTGTATTATGCTGCTCTTTTGTTAAGATGCATAAAAACAGCATGAAGAATTAAATAGAGCTTACAGCTCCTAAGGAAAGAAGAAAGTAGAGATCTATTAAACACTGAAGACACCATAAGTGTTATGATATTCGTGCGTAGCAAAATATAAATGCCGTTTGTGATGAGAAAAATACAAAATTTGACTAAAACTGTGGTAGAATTCATGAATAGAAGGAAGAAAAGCAGGATAATCAGCTGGTACAAGAATGAATACATGGCCAGTGCATGCAGCAAACCGAGCATGCTGGATCTAAACAACGTGTAGGTGTCAAATGGGAACACCAAACGAAAAAGTGAACCGCTAGTTTTAGACAATGAGCTACAAAGAGAAAGGTAGATAAAACGCAGTCATGGAACAAACGCAGAATCTGTGGAAAAAGTGACAATAGTATTAAATATTTCTTAAGCGAATGCAGTAAACTAGCAGAGAAAAATGCACAGGCATGGCTATCAGAGAAAAGAGTGCATTGGGATATTAATCGCGTGTGTGAATTCAGGGTGACTGACAAGTTGTATGAACAAGAGCGACAGACTAAGGCAGGTTTGTGTCCTGGTTTTTGTGATATATATGCCTACCCCAACTTGATGGGACGCCTGTCCGTTTCGCAATTATTCATTTTTGCTAAGGAGTTGGACAGAAGCAACGTGAAATGAAGTGCTTTGCAAAAAACACAACACATTACCAGGTCCAAGAATCAAAACCACGACCTCACAACCATGGACCCAACACCCTAATTAGTAAGCTATAAGCCTTGTCTTGAAGACAGTGATGACAAATAACAATTAAAGGAATATGTGGTGTTTTTCCATAAACACTGAACACACTATTGATTCACCAATACCAGATATGACGGAATGACCCTTTTTTTGTCCTACGTGCTAATGTTTCTGCCAATTGACTACCTTAAAAAAAAAAACAAAAAAAACATTATGATAATAATTTCTTATTTAGCCACAAGGAGCCGGATTACATACCACGAGGACTTTTACCGACTCCCTAATTATTTTTACTGTGCCTCTTATAGCATACGTATCAGTTAATCAGACGCTTTTTAAACCTACGGAAAGAAATCAAAGACGCAATGTATTGTATGATGATGATGACGACAACGACGACGATTATGACGATGATGATGATGATGACGACGACGTCGATGATGATGAAGATGGTAATGATGATGATGATGATGATGATGATGATGATGATGATGATGATGACGACGACGATGATGATTATGTATTTACAAGTATGGTTCTGAAAGTAAGTACAATAAAAAAATCATACGAGAAAATTTTCTTGTGAACAAGGACATTTAAGTCTCGTGTTAGTCGATAATTATATTAGTTAGTAAGTCAATTTTGTAAGTGTACGACAGTCGGTAATATAATATCAGTAAACATTACAAATACGAATGAAGAATGGACTTCATCGCGTTGGAAGGAGTTGCGAATGGAGATATAAAATACCATAGTGCTGTATTGTATTCTTAAGACAAATCACCGAAGACTGAAACAACATGTAACGTAAAAGAATAAGAGAACAAATTACATCCATTTTTGCCACAAAGTGGTTTCAGATTTTGGTAAATTGACCCCAGTGTCCAACTGGTACTTATCTTAGTGACACCGAAAAAATGAAAAGCAAAACCGTAAAAGCGGACGAAATGCCGCTAAGCATTGTGTCCGGTGTTGTAACGCTTCTGAAAGCTCGCCAAGTTTCTCTCAGATTGTACACCAACTTCATACTAAGAATGGAAGAAATGTTGGATAAACCGCTTTGTTACGGGGACGTAAATACACTATCAATGGTTGTCAAGTGACGCCGGGGTAAAACACAGACACGATGACGCACACCCATAGATATCTACATGCGTATATACGAGGGGCTTGTTTTAGTTTCATCAACGAAATCCACAAAAGAGTGTTTGGTCGGCCCGAGGCTAGAGTAGAAGACACTTGCCCAAAGTGCCACGCAGTGGAGCCGAACCTGGAACCATGTGGCTGGAAAGCAAATATCCTACCACACAGCCACGCCTCTACGCCTATAGATTTTATGACTGAAATATAAAGAATGGGCGAATATGATAAAGGTGGTTCAATGGCTTTTGATCAGAAATATGGTTAATCACAGGTGCCGGAAAGTAGAATATTTTTAGAGGTTCTTGTTTGTTTGTTTGTTTTTTTCATACAGAAAGGAAAATATTTTTACTTACGTTGAGAATGCCATAACACATTCCATACTCTATATAGATTAGGTTATAAATTCAATTACCATGTTCAACTATTGAAACACGAGAAATCTATAAGGGAACTGTATGCTTGCATTGTGGTGTGAAACTCTGTCTATAGAAATGCTGCATTAGTTCTGCACAAGCTTGCATTCTGTTGCATGCTGTAAGCTCTCATTACACCGCCCTCATTAAATGAAATCTCGAAGCAAATAGCGAAGCTTCAGCTGTAGAATATTGGTATGTGTATCTTCTATTTCTTCTTATCATCATCATCATCATTATTCTTATTCTTATTCTTATTACTATTATTATTATTATTGTTATTATTATTATTATTATTATTATTATTATTATTATTATTGTTGTTGTTGTTGTTGTTGTTGTTGTTATTGTTATTATTATTATTATTATTATTATTATTATTATTATTATTATTATTATTCTTGGTGTCGTCGTTGCAGTTGTGATTTTCGCGAAGAGTATTGTTGCTCCAGCTATTGCCGTTGTTATTGTTATAGTTGTTGGTGTTGTTGTTGGTGGTGGTTTTGTTGTTGTTGTTGGTTTTGTTGTTGTTGTTGTTGTTGTGCATTATTAATTAAATACAAGGATTTTGAATGAACGTTTCACAAATTGAATGTATGCGCTGTGAGATTTATTAGCGCCCCGCTATACCTGATTCATATATCGGTAAAGGCAATATTAATATTAATGATAATGGTAATGTTCATAAAGATAATAACAACAACAACAACAACAACAACAAAAATAATAATAATAACGATAATAATAATAATAATAATAATAATATAATAATAATAATAATAATAATAATAATAATAATAATGACATTGATGATGATGCTGATGATGAGGATGATACGACGACAAAGATGATGATTATGATAATGATGATAATTATGGTGAGGAGGAGGAGGAAAAGAAAGGATAAGTATGATGATGGTAATGAGGATAACGATGGTGATGACGACGACGACGACAATGATGATGTTTATGAATATGATAGTCGCGATGATCATAGAATAAATCAATAAGTAACACTAATGTGAGTATAAATGATAAAAATAATGAAGAACGTGATGATGATGACGATGATGATGATGATGACGATGATGATGGTGTTGATGATGATGATGATGATGACGATGATGTTGATGATGAAGATGATGATGACGATGAAGATGATGATGACGATGATGTTGATGATGATGACGGTGATGACGATGATGTTGATGATGATGATGATGATGATGATGCTGATGATGATGATGATGATGATGATGATGGTGTTGATGATGAAGATGATGATGACGATGATGTTGATGATGATGATGATGATGATGATGATGATGATGATGATGATGATGATGATGATGATGATGATGATGATGATGACGATGATGTTGATGATGATGATGATGATGATATGATGATGATGATGATGATGATGATGATGATGATGACGATGATGATGATGACGACGACACCAACGACGGCGTCGACAATGGCGATTACAACAATGGCTACGACGGCAGTGATGAGTCTGATTATGAATATGTCGGACGTAGATGCCAACTGACAATAACGAGGATAATGATGATGATGAAGCTGACCACGATGATGATCATGATGATGTCGACGACGACGACGACAATGACTATGATGGTGATGCACATAATGACGATAGATATCATGATATGTATTAATAAGGATACCGATTCTGAACATAATTACAATAGAAACAAAAGGAAGATATTTCTTATGCGCCGAAAAACCAATGAGTTGTTCTGGACGATGAATATATTAAGCGAAACAATCTACTGCAATGTAAATGTATGAGAAGCGCTAATATATAATATCTGTCGACACCGCAAAAATGATTCCTCGACGCAGTGTCATAGCTTTGATGCGGGGTTAGGTTGTAGCTCATAAATCATGAGCGTGTGTGTGCTTGCGTATGCTTGTGCATATATGAATATATATATATATATATATATATATACTAAGTAATTAAGGGTTTAGCAACGATTTGCCTCACCACACACCGAGTTTAGAAATAGCAGTCAAAGAGTTATAGCTATTCTTTCTACTAAAAGGGAGATCTCAGTAAAAAACACAGCACTTAGAAGGCAAACGCAGGCAAGAGAGAAAGAAATGACGACAATCATACTATATTAAGTCACCTACGGACGTACGTTTCGAAATTAAGTTTTAGGAAAGCATAAGAATTAGATAATTATGTCTTACCCAACTATTTTTCTCATCAGCGTAGGACTCTACAATTATGAATAATTGTATTTAGCTCGCTCTGATACTATGAGTTGAGGTGATGTCTTCTAGTACCTCCAAATTTAATATACAATTATTCATAATTGTAGAGTCCTACGCTGAGGAGAAAAATAGTTGGGTAAGACATAATTATCTAATTCTTATGCTTTCCTAAAACTTAATTTCGAAACGTACGTCCGTAGGTGACTTAATATAGTATGATTGTCATCATTTCTTTCTCTCTTGCCTGCGTTTGCCTTCTAAGTGCTGTGTTTTTTTACTGAGATCTCCCTTTTAGTAGAAAGAATAGCTATAACTCTTTGACTGCTATTTCTAAACTCGGTGTGTGGTGAGGCAAATCGTTGCCAAACCCTTAATTACTTAGTATTACTTAAACTTTCCTCGAATGGGGCTTTTACATGCCGAAATCTACTTGGTGAAATTAATGATTATTCCAAATTAATTAATTTCACCCTATATTATTACTGATATATATATATAATATATATATATATAATATATATATATATATATACATATACATATGTGTGTGTATATGCTTGCGTATGTTTGTTCATATATGTATGTATATATATGTGTGTGTGTATGTGTCTGTGTTTATATATATATATATATATGTACGTATGTTTTATACATATATCTATATATAGATGTGTGTTT
>NC_043010.1:39968767-40006267 GCF_006345805.1 Octopus sinensis
TCAATACTACTGAATAATGGTACTGTACCAAACATTAAGTATGCCTTTAGACACCATGGAAAAATTATTAAACATGTTTCATGGTATCCATTTTCAATTTTCTATCTTCTATCCATGCATTCCTTGATGTTTATAACTTTATGTTTCTGTGTTGTCTTACAAGAACCCTTCCTTTAATCTCCCTCTTCACTCTCTCACTCTCATCCCCTCTCTCTGTCTCTCTTTCTCTCTATCTCAGTTAACCCATTCCTGTTCGTTTATACGTTTGCTCTTAATATTGGTATTCATCGTTGCTCATTCATAGCACCAATATTCACACAGATCCTTTTGTTAGCTTTTCCCTTAGTACGCTTCTTCCGTTTTACACTTTTTTGGGTAAAACTTCAAACCATTATCGACATAAAAAAAAATTATTCATAATATGCTATTTTCATCCCTTTCATATTTTTTATGTTTATGTTTAATTAATTATTCTTTGATGTGAGTCGATTTTCTTCTTTGGGAATGCTGTTTAACTGTCTTTTCTTTGTGTTGAATTGCAAAATATTGCCCTCAGAGCCAGTGAGAATCTGAAACACAAATTGAAAAATGCATATAAATGCGAAAGGGTTTTGCCCTCATCGTTTTTATTTCTCATAACTTTGATTGACTATGAAGCTCGAAATAATTTGCGTTATGAGATCATTTCCATACATGATTAAATCTGCATATAAAAATAATAAGAACAACAACAACAATAATAACAGCAACAACAACAATAACAACAACAACAACAGCTATAATAATAATAATAATAATAATAATAATAATAATAATAATAATAATAATAATAATAATAATAATGCCCTGATGCAGTACCAGGCATTGGCACTCATGGCTTTTGATTTTAACTGATTGGAAGTGTTATCATGTACGTTTTGTCTTGGTATAAAAGATGGTCTACAGTAAATATTCTGCTCAATACCACAGATTTGCTCGTCACCTGCTTGACCTTAACCAGTTGAGTATGTCCCTTAGTGGCTGACGATATGTGCATCTCTGACCACGAGCAGAAGTAGTGGGGGAGTAATATCATGTGCTGTATATCTTGATATGAGATCACCATGTCGCGCACATTTGGTTAGGATGCATGTGCCTAGTGTACCCTTATCAGACAGGTAGTCATGATGGGTATACTGGGCTTCGTATATTTTACCCCAGTGTCACTTTGATAACATGCACTGCTCTCTCACTCAATAATAATAGAAGTAATAATAATACTAATAATAATAATAATAATAATAATAATAATAATAATAATAATAATAATAATAATCAGCAAACAATCAACGCTACTGAGCAACAAAAAGAAAACAAAAATACTCCGCAAATATAACATCACAGAGAAAGATTTGCCTGAGATAAAAGAAAAGCTGAAGCAAGATATCCTTGCCAAAGCACAAAGGATCCGCCGGTACGAGAAACGCCAACGCTTCTTTGAACAAAACAAAAAGTTCAACTCCAACCCCCAAAAGTTCTACCAAGAACTGGGCAAAAATAAAATAGAAGTCACTGCAGCACCGACGGCAGAAGAATTGGAAGAATTCTGGAGAGAAATATGGTCGGCGAACGAACAACCAAAAAAAAAAGAGTATCAAAATAACAAACTCGGCATCTGAACAACTTTGGACCCCCATAACAACTGAAGAGGTCACCCAGGCACTGCAAAGACTAAGCAACTGGAAAGCACCTGGGCATGACAAGATCCCCATTTCTGGTTGAAATATCTAACAGGAATGCACAAAAAGCTGGCTGAAAACTTTAACAACATACTAGCAGAGCCAGAGACAATGCCTGAATGGTTCACGAAGGGGAAAACCATCTTAATTCCCAAATCAAATGAAACAGCAAAACCAGAAAACTACAGACCAATAACCTGCCTCCCTACTATGTTCAAGGCATTTACTGCAGTGATATCACAAAGGCTGAAGAAGCACCTGGACGAAAACAAACTGTTCCCACAAGAGCAGAAAGGATGCCGCAAGGGCTCATATGGCTGTAAAGATCAACTAATGATTAATAAAGCCATAACTGAAGACAGCCACAGAAAGAAGAAAGGCCTCAGTATGGCCTGGATTGACTACAAAAAGGCGTTTGATAGCATCTCCCACACATGGATCCTCGAAACACTAGCCATTAACAAAGTAGCACCAACAATCATAATATTCATAGAGCACTCTATGAATAAATGGCAAACAGTCCTACACCTCCAAACAAAAGAGGGACTCATGAAAACCAAAGTCATCCCCATTAGAAGAGGAATATTCCAGGGAGACACGCTCTCTCTACTCCTTTTCTGCTTGGCACTGTCACCTCTATCTGATATGCTAAATAGAACTGGATGCGGATATAAATGTTACGGTAAAACAATCAGCCACCTTTTATATATGGATGACCTAAAACTATACGCTGCAAATGACAAACAGCTGGAAACACTATTAAAGAAAGTTCATGGATTTACAAAAAGAAATAGATATGAAATTTGGATTAGAAAAATGCGCCAAAGTAACCATGAAAAGAGGAAAACTAGTTAAGAGTAACAACATCACACTAGATAAAACCAATGAAATAAAAGAATTAGACCAAAGCCAAACTTACAAATACTTAGGAATCCATGAACTAGATAAGACACAACACACACAAATGAAAGAGAAAATAAAAAAAGAATATTATAGACGAGTTAGATCAATACTAAAACAGAGCTCAATGCTAAAAACAAGATAATAGGTATCAACACTTTAGCTGTCCCAGTTATAAGTTACAGCTACAATATCCTTAACTGGACACGAAATGAACTGACCAAAAGAGATAGGAAAACAAGAAAAATAATGACAGGATCTAGGATGCATCACCCAAAATCTGACATAGAAAGACTATATATACAACGTATAGAAGGTGGTAAAAGCCTTATACAGCTGGAAAACTACTATAAAATAACCACCATAGGACTGCAAAAATATCTACTTCAGAAGGAAGGAAAACTGATCCAGATAGCTGCAAAACACGAGCAAAACAAAAAACTGTTCTCAGTACTTAAGGAAGCTGACAAATACAAACAAGAAATCATAACACCTAATAAACATGAAGAAGAAGAAGAAGAAGATGAAGAAACAACAAAAGCTATAAAACAAGTGAAATCCAAACTAAAAATAGAACAGCAACGAACCATGATAAAACGATGGCAAGAAAAGCCCCTTCATGGTAAATACTGCACTAAACTAAACGCAAAAGAAATAGACAAAGAAAAATCCCAGCAATGGTTGAGAAGCTCAGGACTCAAAGCAGAAACAGAGGGATTTTTAATTTCAGCACAAGACCAAAGCCTCCCCACCAGAAATTACCAAAAAACATGTAATGAAAAGAAATATTACAAGTACTGCAGAATATGTGGAGATGGACAAGAAACAATAAATCATATTATCTCTAGCTGCCCAGTCCTGGCTAAGAAGGAATATATTCACAGACATGACATAGTTGGAACCTACATACATTGGAAGCTATGCCAACATTATGGAATAACAACAGAAAAAAGATGGTATAGGCACACACCAGAAAAGGTCACAGAAAACGAGAAAGCAACCATACTCTGGGATATGCCGATACACACAGATAGAGAAATTAAGGCCAACAGACCAGATATAGTTGTCAGAGATCATGAAGCAAAAAAATGCTTTCTAATTGATGTATCAATACCGGCAGATGACAACGTGTCTCTAAAAGAAATGGAGAAACTCTCAAAATACAAAGACCTGGAAATAGAGGTAACTAGAATGTGGAATCTGAAAACAGAAACAATTCCTATCATAGTAGGTGCATTAGGCATGATAAAAAAATATTCAGACAAATACATAACAAAAACACCAGGACTTACAAACACATATAACATACAGAAAATTGCACTACTAGGCACTGCACACATCCTACGCAGAACACTTTCCATACAATAACCATCAGAGCATCACAACAAATCACAGCACATACCCAAGGCACACAGAGCTGCGCTCGGTAGTGAAGTGAAAGCACGCTATAAAAATAAAACTACTGAATGATAATAATAATAATAATATTAATAATAATAATAATAATAATAATAATAATAATAATAATAATAATAATAATAATAATAATAATAAGGCCTTATACAGCTGGAAAACTACTATAAAATAACCACCATAGGACTGCAAAAATACCTACTTCAGAAGGAAGGAAAACTGATCCAGATAGCAGCAAAACACGAGCAAAACAAAAAAACTGTTCTCAGTATGTAAGGAAGCTGACAAATACAAACAAGAAATCATACCACCTAATAAACACGAAGAAGAAGAAGAAGAAGATGATGAAGAAACAACAAAAGCTATAAAACAATGAAATCCAAACTAAAAATAGAACAGCAACGAACCATGATAAAACGATGGCAAGAAAAGCCCCTTCATGGTAAATACTGCACTAAACTAAACGCAAAAGAAATAGACAAAGAAAGATCCCAGCAATGGTTGAGAAGCTCAGGACTCAAAGCAGAAACAGAGGGATTTTTAATTGCAGCACAAGACCAAAGCCTCCCCACCAGAAATTACCAAAAACATGTAATGAAAAGAAATATTACAAGTAACTGCAGAATATGTGGAGATGGACAAGAAACGATAAATCATATTATCTCTAGCTGCCCAGTCCTGGCTAAGAAGGAATATATTCACAGACATGAGAGAGTTGGAACCTACATACACTGGAAGCTATGCCAACATTATGGAATAACAACAGAAAAAAGATGGTATAGGCCACACCAGAAAAGGTTACAGAAAACGAGAAAGCAACAATACTCTGGGATATGCCGATACACACAGATAGAGAATTAAGGCCAACAGACCAGATATAGTTGTCAGAGATCATGAAGCAAAAAAATGCTTTCTAATTGATGTATCAATACCGGCAGATGACAACGTGTCTCTAAAAGAAATGGAGAAACTCTCAAAATACAAAGACCTGGAAATAGAGGTAACTAGAATGTGGAATCTGAAAACAGAAACAATTCCTATCATAGTAGGTGCATTAGGCATGATAAAAAAATATTCAGACAAATACATAACAAAAACACCAGGACTTACAAACACATATATCATACAGAAAATTGCACTACTAGGCACTGCACACATCCTACGCAGAGCACTTTGCATACAATAACCATCAGAGCATCACAACAAATCACAGCACATACCCAAGGCACACAGAGCTGCGCTCGGTAGTGAAGTGAAAGCACGCTATAAAAATAAAACTACTGAATAATAATAATAATAATAATAATAATAGTGCACAGTCGTAGTAGATCGATATGGCTCTGGAATCCTGAAGTGGACAGAAAAGGAACTAAAGGAGGTGAACATGCAGTCAAGAAAGCTGGTAATGATGCATGGAGCCCGTCATCCACGTACATACATTGATTGCCTATACATACAGAGAGCAAATGGGGGAAGGAGACTGATAAGTGTGGAAAACTGCGTGCGTATCTTACTCAAGAGCTTAATGAAATACGTACCGCAAAGGAAGGAGACCTTGCTAGTGACAGTTAAGAACGAGGGAGTATTGAAAACAGAGAAAAAACGAAAAACAAAGAAGGACAGAAGAGGAATTTCGCTAGAAGGGATTACACAATCAATTCCATATTGCCACAACAGAAGCTGCTGGAAAAAATAGGTTGGATTGACAGATGAAATGAACACACTAAAAAAGGAGACCGAGAGTATTATACTGGCAGCACAAGACGAAGCTTTGGTCACGAAATGGAGGGTTAGCCTGAGAAATGAGCATGGGTCTTTGCTGTGCCGCATTACACGAACGAATGTCCTAGACTTGCCGAAAACCACTACATGTTGTGGTGATACGCTCAGGTAGCGAAAAGTGCTAAATTTGAATGTGGGAACTAGAGAGGAGCAAGATGTAATATGAGCACAAACTGCAGAGAGTGGTGGAGGTGGAGACTAGCGTCTGATATGGAATTTCTCAATCCAAACAGATCAGACGCCAGATCGGACCTACTATGGCCATGCTGTAGCACTGCCTTTAGTTGGGCAAATCCATCCCCAGGACTTATTCTTTGTAAGCCTAGTACTTATTCTATCGCTCTCTTTTGCCGAACCGCTAAGTTACGGGGACGTACACACCAGCATCGGTTGTCAAGCGATGTTGGGGAACAAACAAAACATAATCATATACACACACGCACACACACACAAAAACATATCTAAATACATCTATACGACGGGTTTATCTCAGTTCCCGTCTACCAAATCCCCTCACAAGGCTTTGGTCGGCCCGAGGCTATAGTAGAACACACTTGCCCAAGGTGCCACGCAGTGGGACTAAACCCAGAACCATGTGGTTGGTAAGCAAGCTACTTCCACTTTAGGCATAAGACCTGAAATCTGGTCGTGATGGCTAGATGTATTATATCGGCCCCAGTGAGGAACTGCTACGTGTTTTATCGACCCCGAATAGGTCGAGTGACCAAACAGATATCGGTAGAATTTAAATTAAGAATGTGAATATCGTAGAAAAGTCACTAAGCGGTGTGTCTGGCATGATAACGGTCCTGTCAGTTCTCATCCCTTGAATAACATGAAAAATGGCATCAAATTTGCCGCAGGGCCAGCAGTTCTTGAAGGGTCAGGTAAGTCGATTGAACCGATCCCAATTCCCAACTGATACTTAGATAATCGATTCCGAAAGGGTGGAAGGCAAAGTTGACTGAGGTAGAACTCGGGACCTAAAGATGGACGAAATACAGATAAGCATTTCGCCCGTCGTGCTTACGTTTCTTATTTCTTTATTGCCCACAAGGGGCTAAACATAGAGAGGATAAACAAGGACAGACAAACGGATTGAGTCGATTATATCGACCCCAGTGCGTGACTGGTACTTAATTTCTCGTGCCCGAAAGGATGAGAGGCAAAGTCGACCTCGGCGGAATTTGAACTGATAACGTAACGGAAGACAAAATACATGTTTCTTTACTACCCACAAGGGGCTAAACACAGAGGGGACAAACAAGGACAGGCAAAGGGAATGAGTCGATTACATCGACCTCAGTGCGTAACTGGTACTTAATTTATCGAAACCGAAAGGATGAAAGGCAATGTCGACCTTGGTGAAATTTGAACTCAGAACGTAACGGAAGACGAAATACCGCTAATCATTTCTCCCGGTGTGCTAACGTTTCTGCCAGCTCACCAATTGTAGAGCAGAACTAATCAGAAATATCTATGGACAGCACGTCTCATTCTCGGAATCCTAGCATAGTATGGATGATAATATCATCCTTATCAGTGAATTTTATAGAGATAACATTTTCTTAAGATTTTAATCACAAACATACGTTTCTTTCTTCAGTACAGAAATGTTAACTTAGGTTTAATGCATCTGAATTATATATATATATATATATATATATAATCATCTGAGGTATTATGAAATAGTGAGACGATTGTATTAGAATCCAAAAGTCAGTATTTCATGTCATGAAAATGTATTCTTAGCAATGAAATTCTGGAATTAATATTATATACAGGAGAAAATAAAAACCAAGGGTGTTATTTTGATTCTCGAATATTATTAAAATAAACGATAATACAGTTATTGTTGTTATATGTAGATTAAAAAATTATTTATATATTAGCCCAAGTAAAATATACTTAAACAAATTAACAGTGCATATATGATAAACTTTGCTGAACAAAATATATAAACTGATATATAAGTGCTAGAACAAGAACATAGAATCCTTCAGTCAAACATATGATTATAAAAGTTAACATTGTGCAGCGTATATGAAAGTAATTGTATTATATAATAATAAAGTTTATATTTATGTGCAGAATGCCCGACAGGTTTTCCTGAGTTGATGTAGCAGCTGTCAGATATCACAAATTATCTCTCTTATAAAATAGCAGCTTAGGGCGATCACCAATGTGGTGTCGGTGATGAGAAATCAATGCGTTCGCAAGGTGTAAGTTTATATTAGGTTCCTACTAATGAAATTACAAATACGGATAAAGAATTATAAACGGTTGCGTGGAAAATGCACAATTAAATGTACAAATAGTCTTTATACAAAATTAAAACACCAAAAGCATATTCCAGTGCATGATTTTTCTTGTCCTGAACATCTCTACGTATAACAGGGAATCTCAACAATCTCCGAAGAGAGGTGGGAATCAAAATAATTATGAACATCCAACTTTGGGAGTACGTTCTTATGCAGAATGAAAAGAGGGAAAGAAAGGCTGTCGATTTAGTGAAGTTGAGACACCAATGATAATAATAATCTTATTTTACTATAGGTACAAGCCATGAAATTTTGGGGAGGAGGCTACACAATTACATCGAAACGAGTACGTATCTGGTACTCTGAGCGTAGCGACGGACGGAATACCGCTAAGCATATCGTCTAGCATGCAAACGATTCTGCCAACCAGCCGCCTTGCCAATGATAATAATAATGATAACAAAAAGAAGTAGTCTTATCTAGGCTGCAATTTCTATTCTTCTAAGGGATATATATGTGTGTGTGTGTGTGTGTGTGTGTATGTGTATATATATATATATATATATATATATATATATATATATATATATCTGTAAAATAATATGTGACTATTATTCGGTAGCCAAGATAAAACTCTGAGTTTCGGATGCCGAGGTGGAAATCCACACCACCATCTCTTCGGTTATCTGGCCATATATATAAATGCGTTGTGTGCAAGTATGTAAGCATGAATTAACCTATGTATATATACATATATATATATATATATATACATTAGGTGTTTCGAATATTTGTTTTGCCTCCCACTCCACCTTCTCACTCTCTCTCTATCTCTCTATCTCTCTCTCTTTTTCTCGCTGGCTTTCTTCTGAATTTACATTAAATGTTAGACGAGAAAAATCGTATATTTTTCATATGGTCACGAAAGAACAAAATAGTTGGACTGCAATAATACCTGTAGGGAATATCATTAGTATTAATGTATTGGATCTTTTCGGTTTGAACAGCAGTTTTAACATAATTTCTAGGTAACTTCGAATACTGGTAGGATGTGTTTATAAAACATCTTTATCTCTTGGCTGTATTGAGAAAATTCTATAGTTTGTAAGATATTTGTTGTTTTTTTTTCTTCAATTTCTGCAACTTCAACCAATCAGTGACGTCTATTGAGTTAAAAAGCATTCTGTGCCGTATGAATATGTCCCTCGTTTAAGAAACAGATTAGGTTTATTTACATTTGTGAAGAAAAAATATACCCTTCCCTCACCCCTAACCCTAACCCTAAAAGAGATTGAAATGCATAGATCGATTCTAGGGTCATAATTATGGGTGACAATTTCATATGACACCGCTAGAAAAAACTGCCGTTCAAACCGAAAAGATTCGAGAAAAGACTTAGCGACATTCCGTTCGCCGTTACAGCAGAAGATCCGACGAGGTCGATTTGCTTTTCATTCTACCGATCGATAAAATAAATACCAGTTGAGTACTGGTGTCGTTATAATTGACTAGCCTCACCCCACACCAAATTTCTGGCCTTTCAAACCGAAAACATCCAATGTATTAATATTTGTGATTTATTGAAGATTGAACATTTGGATTCATTTACCGAATAGATACTCGCCTCAACTACGAGAGACTTATTTTATTACAGGCCGTATTGGTAGAGTACTGAGAAAGAAATGGTATTCCTCTTGCTTATTAGTACGATAGACACACACACGCATACACATGCTCGCACACTTTCTACCACCATCATCGCTCCCACTACCACCACGAACACATTTAAACGTCAGTAGTACAACATTGTCGGTTTACAGCTCTGACAGTAGAGTGGGTGTATTAATAAGTGAATTAGATTTGTAAGTGCTTTGGTCAAATGTTCGCTGATATAGTATCATATTATTTATTAAAGATGGCAAAAGGTCGCGAGATGTTAGAATCTTTAGCATAGCAGACAAACGCTTAACGATATTTCTTCGTATTTTATGTTCTTAGTTCAAATTCCGCCAAGGTGGACTTCGCCTTCCATCCTTTTGGGTTCGATTTATTAAGAAACAGTGAGTCACTGGGGTTGGTACCATCGTCTATTCCCTTCCCACAAAATTTCAGATCTTATACCTTTAGTAGAAATTATTATTTTTTTATTGTTATTATTAGCTGGCAGAATCGTTACCACACCGACATAAATGTTTACTGATAATTTCTTTTTCTTTTTTGCTTCAAATGCCACGGCATGAGGTCGAAATATGGACGACATACTTACAACGAGAAGTTCGTAACCACCCATCAATGTCTGAATCCCTGGGGGAAAAAACATGAATGAATGTCGTTCGTAATTAAGTAAGGAAAATGAAACATTTAAGGGAATCTATATATGCATGCGTTACCCCTGAAATAGAAACCAAATATGGACGACATGCTTACAACGTGAACTTCGTAACCACCCATCTGAATCCCTGGGGAAAAAAGAATGAAGAAATCTCGTTCGTAATTAAGTAAGGACCATGAAACATTTAAGGGAATCTATATATGCATGCGTTACCCCTGAAATAGAAACCAAATATGGACGACATACTTACAACGTGAACTTCGTAACCACCCATCTGAATCCCTGGGGGAAAAAAGCATGAAGAAATCTCGTTCGTAATTAAGTAAGGATCATGAAACATTTAAGGGAATCTATATATGCATGTGTTACCCCTGAAATAGAAACCAAACTAGATAACGTAATTCAGTCATGAAAAAGAAACAGATGAGATAAACTTCTGCGACATTTTATGTTTCATATTTACAAGTTTGGATAACCAAAGGTGAAATTCTGTGTATGATAGATTTACTCTGTTAGGCCATGCTTGAAGCCAAAAATTAACAACAAATGTTGATTATTTTAGCCCTGGGTCAGTTTTGGAGTAACTCTACTCAACCGTCATTTCAGCTATTAAACAAACATGAAAAGTCGTCGGCTTTGAAAATTTGTGATAAGAAAGAAAGAGGTTAAATGATTTACTCATCGATCGATTAATTTTGAATCCGAGGTAAAAGAATACCGATTGAAATGCCTTTGATCATTTGTCTCCTGAAGCAAGGCAGTCATAAGTGTAAACAAAAATAACAACTCCCATAAGCTGGTGTATGTATATATTCACATATGATTATAATGCCGCGTATTTTCACGCAAAAACAAAAAACTTATATATATATATATATATATATATTCATGAAGATTTATAATGGTACCATATGGTCCTACCTACAGCACATCAGATACAGAGAAGAAAACTAAATAAATTAACAAAGTATCTAAGGCTGCAATGTCTTTGATGTTTGGTCGCTACATTGTGATCTCGACGTTAACTAAAACGACCATTGACTCACTGAAAAGTACAAGGACAGAACTCTGCATTCCTACACTCATGCACACACACACACACACACACAAAGGCACGCACATGCCAACATACACACATGTAAACACTCACGTACAAACATCCCTTATCACCTCAGGACAATGAATACACATTAGCAACGATCAGACTAGCTAATAGTGATAGAAAGCGCCATAATTATGCTGAGTAACACACAGAGGAACGGTGCATTATTTTCGTACAGAAATGCACTTTCTGTCCTTTGCTCGCCTTAAAATAATTTAGTTTTCTTTTCTTTGTTGGTTTCTGTCGTCTTCCGCAATTCCTTTTCATTAAGTGTCATTTTATTTATCTTTTGATTTATTTATTTATGCGATATTTCTTGTAATTTTTTTCTTTCCTTCCTACTCAGATACATAGCCACACGTATAATGACACATTCACATTGTTGACGAAAATAAACGCGCGAGTCGCGGCCGCCAACGCAAAGGCGTATGTACGAATATATATATGTGTGTGTGTGTGTGTGTGTGTGTTTGTGTGTGTGTGTGTGTGCATGTGTGTGTATGTGTGTGTGTGCCTGCGTGTCCATGTGTGTATACGCGCGTATTTTGTGTATGTATATATCTATGGATGAAGGCTGATTGAAATGCACATGGACGATCTCACATCGAAAATTGTACACAGTAAGTACGAAGGCACACACATGCACAAACGCATATTCTGAAATTTGCCATAGACAGGTATACACGTTGAAGAATGGAGTCAAGAAAAGTAAATTTTACGAGAAATAATTGCCACGTGAGCGCAATTGTTATCTGATGTTGTCGGGTGAAATCTTCTGATGTTTAATAAAGGTGAAGAAATAAACTACTACTACTACTACTACTACTACTACTACTACTACTACTACTACTACTACTACTACTACTACTACTACTACTACTGCTGCTGCTGCTGCTGCTGCTGCTGCTGCTACTACTACTACTACTACTACTCTACTACTACTACTACTACTAATAATAATAATAATAATAATAATAATAATCATACTGCTGTCGTTGCTGCTGCGCCTACCACTACGACTACAACTAGTACAAGAAAAATAGAACTAGTACTAATACTACCACTGCTGCTGTTACTGCTGCCACTACTTGTATTACTACTTCTACGACTTGAACTACTAGAGCTAAGTTGGTCCTGATGCTTCTGTTGGTGACTTGGCTAGAAATAACAACAACGTTTCCCTGAAAGAATACAGTATGGTCTTAAGAAGGGGAGTCATTGGAAAAGGCCCATCGCTTAATAAGTGGTGGGTAGAGCATCATCCATGATTCTAATCACGGAATCTGAATTTCAGACCCTAAATCTAGCCGAGCCTGCATCTGGTCCGTGCCTTCTTTTAATGAATTCTTCAAAAGAAAATAAAAGTCTATTTATATGTATGAAAACCCATTGATTCCTCATCTGAAGAAATGATTGCTTTTGATTGCAGGCCTAGTTGTCGGCAATGTTGTACGGAAGGGGTCAGCTGATAACATCGATTCTAATTCTTCATGAAAATTTGTTTGCAATGAGGGAAAGATAAGCTGACCTCAGTGGTATTTGTACAGAGATTGTAAAGAGTCGGAAGATATACCGCAAGGCATTCTGTATGACATTCTTATAAGTTTGCTAATTTTCTGCCTTCAACAACAGCACCACCACTACTACTACTACTACTACTACTACTACTACTACTACTACTATTATTAATAATAATAATAATAATAATACAGTTACTACTAAGCCGATTACATCGATCCCTGTACTCAAATGATACTAGGTTTTACCAACCCCGAAGGATTGAAAAGCAAAGCTGACCTCGGTGAAATTTGAACTCAGAATATAGAGGCGAACGAAAAGCCGCAAAGCTTTCATTTCCTGCGTACTATTGATTCTGCAAGCTCGCCACCTTGACAATCCATTTCGTAATATTGCTTTCAAATCTTGGCACAAGGCCAGTGTTCAAAATATACTTATTTTATTGACCCCAAAGGGATGAAAGGCAAAATGGACCTTGGCGGAATTTGAACTCCTAACGTAAAGAAATGCCGCTAAGCATTTTACCCGGTGTGCTAGCGATTCTACCAGCTCACCGCTTTACACATTTCGTAATATTGCAAGGAAATTTTGCTCAGTGCTCCAATGAAGTAGCCATCCATCACTTTCTTGTTAATGATAATATTAATTTTTTAAGAGGGACGCATGAACTTTGAATTGTATAATTGGGAATAATTGATTACATCTCAGTTGGGTATTTTACTACAGCACTACCGAACAAGGATATTTTTCCTGGGAAGAGTGCCAGAAGAAAGGGACTGTATCCATTGTCTTAGCAGATTCATGGACACGGGTGAGATCAAAGAGGTTAAGTGTCCTCTTTGAAATGTTGCAAGTTGACCGGCAAGGTGAAGTTGTGTGGAAGGAAAACTTCTTGGATCAAAGGCCAAATTATTCTTAAAGTGATTTGAACAGAGAACATGAAAAGATCTTAAACAAATTACTGCATGGGTTGTGTTCTTCCTCCTGGATTCATACAATCACTGACTTCTTGCATAATCATAGTTTTAGAAAACTAGCAAAGGCTATGATCAATGCCTCTTCATCGAAATGAAACTAATAAAAGGAAAAGGATGCAAATCATATTTAACATGTGCACAAAGCTACAATATTTGTGTTTGTGGTTTGAAGGGACAGATTAATAATTCTTTTATTACAAAAAGCGCAAAAGAAAAACCAAATGAAGTAAAATTGGGACCGCGAAAAATCGCTGATGTCAAAATCCAATCTTTTAAATAATTTATAAGGTTATGTTTAATTTTCGGTGCATTTCAGAATTTAATCCATCATTAAGGGTGGAGTTTTCAAAGAAATACGAGATTTAATATAAAACAAAATACATACTACAATTCTATGTATTATGTGAATAGATATTGACACTCATACAGACGTGCACACGCATATACACACACATGCGCACGGACGCATACACACACATGCATATATATATATATATATATATATATATATATATACATATATATATATATATATATATATATATATATATATATATATATATATATATATATTATATATATATATATATATATATATATATATATAAATACGAATAATATCAGGGAATATTATTCCAAACTTACAGGGAAAATTCAATTAGAAATATTAAATCAAATTTCACAAAATATAATATATGTATATATATATATACATTAGAAAAAACATCTTTTATCAATTTAATAATGAAAAATTAAATTATGCCATTTAGAAAAATTACTTAAGTTTTAAAATATATTCCTTTCTAGATGGTATAGGAATATCCTTCAAAGATGAATTTCAAAAAAGTGGTTCTATTTTACCTGTAAGTTCCATATAAATAAATATATATATAAATGCAATAATAATAAAGGGTAAAAATAATTAATCAACTAATAATTAATAATTTTACCAAACAGTTCGGTATGTTAAAAGATCCATTATCGGTAAACTTATACAAACATTCTATAATTATAAGCATAATTATAATTAGGCTTCAGCAAAAATTGCTTCACCACGTATCGAAATTTAAAAACAGCAGTTAAATACTAAATATAAATGCATGTATATGTTAAATGTAATCTACCATGAACGACAACGAGCAATTTTAATAAGTCATATCTTGCACTTCTTAAAGTAATACCAAATTATACAAAGTAAAACAAATCCATCATGGTTGTCTGCACAGGCTAGCATTACATGTCTTACGTTGTGGTTTTCTTACCAGTGAAATGAGAAATTCTATTTCCTAATTAATTTCTAATTAATTTCATTAACTCGGAAGAGTTTCTTTTAAAAACCATGGAATGACACTAGTAACGCAGAAAATTTTCCTACAAATTTATATGCTAAAAACACAAAAGATCGCTCACAACGCTGTTGGATCGCTAGATGTGCTGTTTTGACATAACTTGAGGTTTTCGGTAACGCATATCCCATGCGTTCTGAACGAAGGCGAAATCATTTGTTCTCATATAGAGATCGGTGAACACACAATTCAATGATTTCTACTAAATCTAAGCCCTCTAAATTAAGATTAATATACACACCACTAACAGTTTAATTCTAAAACAGTGTAGTATTGTTTGTAATATTTTGGCCCAGATTGCTCCTTCGTGGCCCAGTAGGTAAGTTTGTTTAGAAGTGGCAGTTTCAAATCTCTGCCACAAATTACCAGAGAGCTTATTAAATACATTTTTCCGCCGAGCTCGACTTTGCTTCTGATCCTTTCAGGGTCGATAAATTAAGTACCAATTGCGTACTGGTGTCAACCTAATTGACTTGGACCCCTCCTCCCAAAATTTCGGGCCTTGTGGCTAGAGTAGAAAAAATATCTTGGCCCAAAGAAACGTCTCCAAGAGACTTGAGTGCCGTTCTAGTTTTATGTACACACAGTAGATTGGATGTAAGCCAATATTTTATACGTATTTAACGGGATATATTCAAGTACAGCTGTATGGTAGTATACTGTTCCTATAAATAATTTTACATTTATTTTTTGGTTTCACATTAGCATCATTATATGTATTTTTTATTACATCGTCATAGTGATGGCCATCGTGTGATGTTCATGAAAATTACCATTACTCTCTCGTCATTACTATTATCATCATCATCATAGTTAAATATCATTATACGGTTGTATACATCAGTGTTGTTGGTGTCTTGTCAAATGTGAATGTTAATTAAGTTAGAAATTATTCAAAAACGTCCATTTTAATTGGCTCTGAGAAAATATAGAGTAACATGGGATTTTATCGTAGTTGATCAAATAAAATTTATGTAATACATTTTGTTTCTGAAATTATTCAAAAGCAAAACAAGGCGAACTTTTTTTTATTAAATATATAGAGAACATAATAATAAAACTACATATATGAAATCTTATGTTCATCATATGATTTCCAACTAAATTTTAGCAAGAAGAAAATTTTTCATGCACAATAACTCGAATGTACAACGTATGTCCTAAAATGTATTGTTTCTAAGAATAAGAGTGGCTTTCATATTTTATCTTTTATATATTAATTGTTTAATCATTAAACTATGGCCATGCTGGAGCACTGCCTAGCGGAATTGTAGTGGAACTAATAATCTATCCCAGTATATATTGTTTTTTTCTTTTTAAGCCTGCTACTTAGTCTAGCCCACCCGTTTTTTTTTTACCGAACTGCAAAGTTACGGGGATGTAAGCACACCAACACCAATCATCAAGCTGTGGTAGGGGACAAGCACAGCCACAAAGACACACACGCACACACAGACACGCACCCACACGCGCACGCATGCACACACATATATGAATGTGTATATATATATATATATATATACACACACAATTGACATGCTTATCCCAGTTTCTGTCTACCAAATCCACTCTTGGATCGACCTGAGGCAATAATAGCGGAACACATTTGACCAAGGTGCCACCCTGTGGGATGGAACATGGGGCTATATGGTTGCAAAGTACACTTCTCATCACACAGCCATGCCTGCACACACACACACACACACACCACACACACACACACATATATATATATATATATATATTTGATATAGGATAAATTTGATATCGACAATTTTTTGTTTCGGCGTATCTGGCATAAGAATTTTTCTTCTGCCCTTATCTTGTAATTATATATATATATATATATATATATATATATATTATATATATATATAGATAGATAGATAGATAGACAGACAGACAGACAGACAGACAGACAGACAGACAGACAGACAGATAGATAGATAGATAGATAGATAGATAGATAGATAGATAGATAGATAGATAGATAGATAGATAGGTAAACAGACAGACAGATAGATAGAGAAATAGATAGATAGATAGATAGATAGATAGATAGATAGATAGATAGATAGATAGATAGATAGATAGATAGATAGATAGACAAATAGATAAAGATATAGATATATTCTTTATTTGTGAATCAAAGCTACCATGTGTTTCATGTAAAGAAATGTCTTAACAATTTTTCAATCTAATAACATAAACAAATTTGTTCGCATCCTATTTGGGAAATACACTCTCGTTTAATTCGTGCAGATACTCGTGGATTCATATGATTAAAACAATGAAGCAATGAATCAAGGGATGTTACTCAAGGGTGGCACATCTTAGATGTTTGTCTTACGTTGATTTGTCTTTTGGGCATGTTGTTGTTTGGTCAATTTGTTTGCATTGTTTAGTCCTTGTTCTAGGCGTGGCGTTCGTATACTTGTGTGCTGGGGTAGTTCGTTTTGGGAGCATATTTCTTCTGCGTGTGGTGTTTGTGTGCTACGTGTGTTCAGATTTCACGCTTAGGAAGGGGCTATCCTGGTGTGATTACCGTCGCTGATAGTGGTTCTTCTATGAAATATTTGAGTGTAGCATATTGGTTGTGTATGCAGGGAGAGGTTTCATCGCTAATGTTTAGGATGTTATCTGTTGATTCTATAAAGTTTAACTTTCCAGTAATACAGAATTCCCTTTTGGTACACCACCGTCTGCATTTTTTGGCGTTAGCAATAATTTTTCCATTCTATTTGGGGATTGCTTATTCTACCTTCTTTCAATATCCATATCATATCTCACAGGGATGTTGCATATTTATTTTTCTCTGAAAACATCCTAAACATTGACCTTTTTGAAAATCAAATCCGATAGACCTGTCACTTTAATGAGTTTTAGTTACCTCTTTCTGATGATATCTGAAAAGAAACAGCCATTTTAGCAAAACATATTAAGCAACACTAATAATAAATTTATAAAAAACCATAAAAATAAACACACTTTCGGTGGTTTTATAGATATTTTTATATTATGATGCTATGATACTAGATGTTTCCATTATTTTGTCCAACCCCTGTATATATATATATAATATATATATATTATATATATATATATATAATATATATATATATATGTATGTATGTATTTATGTATGTATATATATATATATATATATATTATATATATATATATATATATATATGTATGTATGTATTTATGTATGTATATATATGCGTATGACTGCGAGTACGGGCGTGTGTGCGTGGGTGTGTATGTGTTAAGTAAAATCTTAACAGTCAAATTGAGTGGAAAACATCTTTGACAAACGTGTATAGAACTGAGAAGCTTTCGCGATTAAACATTTCCTGCAAGATAGATATGGCGTCTACAAAGCGGACGTTTCTATTACAATCTGGTATTATACAATGAGAAAATCATGCGTGAATGGTTTTCTATTTAGATAATGAAATGTATTGATTATGTTACTGACTTATATCACACATCACTTGGACACTTTCCCTAGTGTTCGCCGATAAAAGATACATATTCAAGTTGTATGCTCTACATGTTAAGCAGTATAGCTCACTTTCTCTCTCTCTCTCTCTCCCACTCACTGCTTTTCTTTCCCACTCTCTTGATTTGATTCATAGAAAGCATTCATTTTCTGACCACAGTTGAGGCAGCGAATTTAGACAACGTCACACACTGTAACAACTGCAAAGTGAAGCTGTTACTTAAAGAAAAAGATCTGCACACGCACGCATACGTACGTAGTCATTCGGTACGTAAATACATACATATGCATATATATATATATATATATATATATATATATATATATATATATATATATATATATATATATATATATATATATATATATATAATATATATATACTGAGAAAATAGTAAGGATAGAAAAATTTTTTTAATTCTCATACCGATGGCTAGCATGCGCAATAAATTCCTGAGACAACATATTGTCATATATAATAGTGTACAAACAATTCAAGTATTTATACAAGAAAGAGGTGACCTTTGACAGGACGGCTAGCATGCTAGAAAGAGCATTCTAGGCCCAAACCACGAATAAAAGCGATTTCGATGTAAATGGAAATAAAAATATTTTTCTAGTTACCGTTAGCATCGAATTTCCGTATTAATGAGCAAATAAGTTATTCTGTCATGTGTACTCCATCAGTGAGGTTGCTAAATTTAATGCATATTTATACATGCTAGCCACCAGTATGAAAAAATTTCCAAAATTTCTATCTGTGTTATTTTCACAGTAAAATTTTCGAAATTGCAAAGCCTTTCTTGTACAAAGTTTTAATTTTATTATTATTTGCTGCCGAAAGTAACTGCGCTTGTGCGGTGGATTTGAAAATATAATCTATAAGTATGCAGTATGTTTTTTCGGCACGTATTTGCTACAAAAATATGCATTAACTTTAGCGACCTCGCCGATGAAGTACAGATGACAAATTATTTATTTGCTCATTCATACAGAAACTCGAGTCTGGGGGTAACTGGGAAAATATTTTTATTTTCATTCCCTTTCAAATTGTTTTTATTCTTGGATTGGGCTTTGACTGCCCTTTCTAGCATCTAAGGTGTCCTGTCAGAGGTTACCTCTTTCGTGTATAAATACTTAAATTGCTTGTACACTATTATATGTATATATATACAGAGAGAGAGGGGGGATGTGTATGTGTGTATATATACATAAATATATAGGCGTAGGAGTGGCTGTGTTGTAAGTAGCTTGCTAACCGACCACATGGTTCCGGGTGCAGTCACACTGCGTGGCATCTTGGGCAAGTGTCTTCTGCTATAGCCTCGGGCCGACCAAAGCCTTGTGAGTGGATTTGGTAGACGGAAACTGAAAGAAGCCTGTCGTATATATGTATATATATATATGTATGTGTATGTATATGTTTGTGTGTCTGTGTTTGTCCCTCTAGCATTGCCTGACAACCGATGCTTGTGTGTTTACGTCCCCGTCACCTAGCGGTTCGGCAAAAGAGACCGATAGAATAAGTACTGGGCTTACAAAGAATAAGTCCCGGGGTCGATTTGCTCGACTAAAGGCGGTGCTCCAGCATGGCCGCAGTCAAATGACTGAAACAAGTAAAAGAGTAAAAGAGTATATATCTATGGATGGATGGATGTCTGATTAAATGCATGGATGACTGACTGACTGACTGGCTTACTGGCTCCCTCGCTGGTTGGCTTGCTGGCTAGCTTGCTGATTGGCTGTCTGGACAGATGGATATCTCTCTATATATAAACGGCAAAATAGCTATCTGTGTGTGTATCCTTTATAGAAATCCACAATTAAAAAGTCTTGTGGGAGTAGAACATGTTCCCTTAATTAGATGCCAGAATCACAATGAAGTGTTTCAAAGATGTTTAATAAAGCATCTATATGAGAGTTTATATTTGTCAGTTAAGCTCGCGGGGTTTAACAGACATTCACACAAACATTGGGATATATGTTCACCCGTTTCATTCACTTGCTTATATCACAACATTGATGTTGGCACAGACTTTATTTTCACATGTCACTGTTATTCGATAATCTATATTTTGATTCCAACGCCAATGGAAATGCCTTTTACCACATAACTGGTCTTGTCTTACCCAACAAAGAAGAAAAACCGAGGACATTTCATGACATGGATGTTTCCTTCTATTTTGTTTGTTATTTTCGTCCCGCCCTTATCGTTTTCTAAAATGGTTCGTTTTATCGACGAACACGCTGTGTAATGCACCTTTCCCTATTTAAGCTTCCGTTTATCTAAATCATTATTCCTGTATTGATTGGCACTCAACAATGGTTACATGTCTTCGCCCGAAAAGTGCTATGCAAAAGCTTTTTTCAAACGCAATATTCCGATCGATTTAAAATGTTTTGAACAACTTGCTTATACTCCTTTATTTATGTATATAGAGATGGAGACTCTACTAGCATAAAATAGCCTGAAGAAGATTTATTTAGAAAACGTCTAAATATCGGAAGCAACATCCCTCAACACCAGTTCAACACAGTCATTTCTGGTTTCTTCATCTATTTCTCCGGGCACTAATTAAGAGCGCATATTATTTCACAATCTTGTTAGTCTAGTTCGCCTCCATCTCATTGGTGTTCATGTGTTTAAAAGCTAGCTTGGATGACCTCTGCATCGACTTACTCGTTGCGTACAGATTCTTAGCAACAATTTTTGGAATATCCATGCCGGGGTGGCGGCAATAAGAAGCTTTCTTCCTTCGCGACCACATGGTTCCCGGTTCAGTCCTACTTGGGCGAGTGCTATGTCTTGCTATACCCCCGGCTGATTAAAGCTGTGTGTGAATTTGGCAGGCGGAAACAGAAAGGCTCCTGACGTGTGTGTGTGAGCGTGTGTGTGTGTATATGTGTGTGTATGTGTATGGGTGTTTCTGAGTGTATTCCCGACCACCGCTTGACAATTGGTGTTGGTTTGTTTACTTCCCCGTAATCTAACGGTTCCACAAAAAGTGATCTATAACATAAGTACCAGGTTTAAAATAAAGTTAACTGCTGAGTTCGATTTGTACAACTAAAATATTCAACGCACTGCCCCAGCATGGTCGCAATGTAATGACTGTAACAATTAAAAGAATAGAAGATTAAACAAGACAATATTACGGATCCACATTTATATTTTGCAAGCAATGGTTGCTTGTTAATCATTTCTGTTTGACTATCACCAGGAAAAGTTATGAGACACCCTTCGGTCACGACAGAGACGATGGGATTGCACCTAGAAAGTTACCCTCCCAGGCACAATTCCGAGCAATGTTGTTTATGGAAGACCAGCAGTCGCCCATGCATACCGGCCTCCCTTCTCCACGCCACCAGAGTTAGCCATGGGAAAGGCAAATGGGCTGATGCAGCTCGGCACCTGTGACGTCGCAACTCATTTCTACAGCTGAGTGAACTGGAGAAACGTGAAATAAAGTGTCTTGCTCGGTCCGGGATTCGAGCTCACAACCTCACGATCGTAAGCTCGACGCTCTAATGACTGAGCCATGCGCCTTCACCCCAGAAGAAGTAATAAATGTTGTATAACGCTTACTTTGTTTCCTCCTTCATTAATTGATATTATGCTTTCCTGTCTTATTAACTTAGTCTCCTTCGCCTACAAATCCTTACACTCACTAATCCTCACCAACATATGCTCTGTGTGCTTGTCCGTCTGTATCGGTGTCTGACCCAGTGACAGATTCATATGTACAAGCTTCTATACCAGTATTCCACGACAAATATGCTGCTGCAATCTAGTGTGCCACGAGACGATGCTAGGTGTGCCACAGTGTAACCTGCATATAATTTTTCCTTATCCTTTCAGTTATATTTTTAGTTCAGCGGTGCCGCGGAATTTTGCAAAGAATATAAGTGTACCGCAAGTGAAAAAAAAGTTTGCGGAGGACTGTTCCATACTGATGTTTCACCGATTCTCTTGGATGCTAGCATCACAAACTTATGGTTAGAGTGATTCTGTTACTGATTTACCATGGTCTTGATTTTTAGAGCCAATCAAAATTTCGTTCGTCACATGACCCTGTCACTCGAACTTCACAAGGAACTGATAATTACTTGAATCATTTCTAATAGCTATTTTCAGCTCTTCAGCTTATTTTGGTTAATATAATTTATGAGACGTAAAAATTTTAATTTAATGAATATTAATTACTGTAGAAATGAATTTAAGTAGCCGTTCGTTTACGTAACCCTGGCGGGGAGAAAATTAAATTAAATTGTCGTCAAGACAACATGAGATTAAAATTAACGGAATTAAAATCACTTTTATAATAGAGACAGCGAAGGATTCTTGACGTAAATACCGAGCGGAAATGCTCAGATGAATATTTTTAATTCGGATTTATTTGTCAAGCAATATTTGTTGACTTGTCACGGTGTTTCGCGCGTATGAGAGACGTGATTGATGATTCCTGTGGAGAGAGCCAAGTTAGAAGATTATTTTGGAAAGCATCAAGTAAATATTTTTGAAAAAAAAAAATTATATCAAACATCTGTCTTGACAGTCTCTGGAACGTTTTCCGAAATACAAATTGGTTTCGTATGTTGTTTTAAGTAATTGGACGATAGGCTTGTCTTTAGCGATACCCTATCTAGACGGACAGGTAAGAGGGAAAAGAAATATCAAGGATCATGTAATCAATGTCACAGAAGATTACTCAACGATTTTCAAATAACTACCTGAATCCACTGACACTGTTAATTGACTTCATTCACTGGATTTTATGCAATACATGTCAAAGACAATAATAAAGTTGAATCCATCTTTTGCTAACCTCTTCTGACCACGAATAAATTAATCAGACGTCATGGAAATTATAGACGTTGTTTGCTGTTTTGCGCTTTGTTTTCAAGGTCTAACACCTCGATCGCAAAAGTGTTGGTGTCACCATCGACGTTGCACTCTCATGTTTTAAAATCTGGATCTCACACATTGATTCATTGATTCAAAAGAAATTTCCAAGAGCAGCTTCTGTCAATTGCTTCATAAGCGATGATTCCTAAGACGTTACTGAGTGATTTGGATGCTGTGATTAATCATTTCATCAGGTCGAATCTTGTATTAAACCTAAATACAAGGATCTTCAAAAGTGCTGAAAAACAGAGTTTGAATATATAGTTTTATGATGGATTTCCATTGCAACAGTAGTGATGAGAGGACTGTAAGTTAAGAAAGAATTTATGCTCTTCTGGATTCAGGAAAATGTAACCACTCCAAAGAATTTCATCCTCTTTCGAAGCTGCATTTCTGATTCACAGTTTTGGAGATTTTAGCATTTTGGCAGAAGGAAAATGGAAATATTCTTACAATACATGATAGTAAAAGTCTCTCATTTTAGGAGAAGCTGTGTCTTGGAACAGAAGAGGATGCAGGAGAGAAATTACTCCTAGTGTTCAAATTTACGATCTCTTACCGAACAAACTCGAAGCATCCAGAAAGAAATCATTCAGTAATTAAAAAAAGTTGAAAGTATTTCAACCAATATTTTCGCAGACGTGGTCCAAGTAAATGCCTTGATGATCGTGAAGCTATCCATAGGAAAACATGACAATATTCCAGAGCCAGTTCAAAATGAATTCCAAATTTGAAGCAAGACGTCGCTTTAGAAGTTATTAGTGACAATTCTCTGGCATTTCAGATCACATGCTCACAGTCTTAGCATCGACTAATTTTTTGAGTGTAGATATTTTTCACTTTATTGCAAAAACTTACAACTGTTTAATTGTTTGAAATGAACAGCGCTGCTCTGTAATTAATAATTAAAAGAAAATATTAGAAATAGCATCTACCAAGCTTATTAAAAAGAAAAAACACCTGCCTCACAGTATGTTGTCATATTAATATAATAACTAACATATTGGCTTGTTGGTTTGTGTTCATGTGTTTGTCAATTTACATAGTTCTCTGTTAGGCTACATTATTTAGTGGTGAATTGCCTTTACACTGTTTAAATGTTGGTTTACTTTCAAAGATATTATGCTTTATTATTCCGTGAACATTTTCTGTAAGTCAAAGTGGTCCATGATAAGAGACCATTTGAGAATCCTGATTTGTGTGTTTGTGTGTCACCCATCCACAATTTTTATTTACCCTTATAAGCATCACACGTAATAATGCTAAAATCTGACGATATACATCGCCAGTTATCGCTGGACACATATGAAAATTCAGTGTGAATGTTAAAATCGACATAATTGAAATTTGAAATCAGAAATTATTTGGTTGATAGTAAACTCCCCAGGAATTTTGTCTGATTTACTACTGACAAGAATGAACACGTGAAACTACATCAATGAGACCTCGTTTAGTTTTTGGATTTTGCGAAAACCAAAGTTTCGTAACATTTAAATTGACCGATCTATCAACGAAAAACAGCAACAAACAAAGCAAGACTGTTTATTGCAGACAGTAAATACGAAGCATCATATTATCTTTTCCAAAGCGGCTTAGCTGATCTGAATTTGCTCTAGCATTCAACAGAATCCGGCTGCTCTGGGTAAGCAGCCACTGAACACTAATATGCAGCACATTTTCATCAGTTATTTTCTTTTGTTTTTTTTTGTTGACAAGCGTAAGTATCATATGTTATATTGAAACGTAAATACGAGGTACGCTCTTCCTATTTCTTTTTTTCTTTTTCAAATGCATTATCAGCAGAACAAGAATGAAATTATTTTAATCATATATCAGAACGCTGTCGTGGATTTGAGTTGCCCAGAAAGCACGTCTTCCACTGCAATACAGAGAGCACAAACATAATCAGATAATATTAAAATACATATCCTTACAAATCTTAACAAATATTTATGTTTTATATCGTAGGTTATCGAGGTGAAACGAATGTTACGTTATTATCACTCACGTTTTGTTTAACGCTTCAAGTACACCACAATAAGTTTTCTTTTCCATTTCTATAATCATTTCATGTTCATATTGTACATTTGAGGCTTTTAAATCCCTAAATATTTCAAGTATTGGTTGTTGTTCAATGGTTTCCCTGCTTTTAACCCAGCTTTATTGTTTGTGCTGATTCATTAAATCAATAGGAATCAAATGGTTTGTGTTCTGAATATTTTGAATGTTGGTTTTGAGATTTTGCACTAAATCGAAAGAGTAAAGTTGTTATATGCAAGATAAAATTAATGTTACGGCAAGTAATATCCGCATAAATAACATTTTCCTTTGTGCAACCTACTCTATATACGTAATATGTATTTCCTTAAGCCGTATCATTTTCTCACAATGCTTGCTACATAGGTACATATATTTAAAATGATTAACATGTCACACAAAACTTAACAAAAACAAACCAAATGAAATCACAGTAACGTACATTGTATCATTATATATGGAATGAAAACGACGCAAAAAAAAACGACAAATGTAATAAGAGTAAGAAAATATTTTTAGTGAGAATGAAATTGAATAGGTTATTTCATACAGTAATAATACAGTCCTGCTTCTAAGTGTATATCGAATAAACAGAAAGCAAAACTAGTTTTCTTCGAATATTATCTTTAGAATTTAAATATGAAATTTAGATGTGTTAGTTTAATATTGTATGTACAGTGAAATTTAAACAATCGTACATTATATAGTAAGGAGATATGCATGCAAGTGTGTTTAGCATAAGTATACGCACGGAATTGAAAATATTGAAGTACTTAAATGTAAAACACTCGAATATTTATCTCGAAATAATTTATAAAATAATATCATCCACATGAAACGTTTTATCTATTGAAATGGAACCAGATATAGAAAGCAGGATAATAATGTTAATATTCTTTCCCACTCTAGGCACAAGTCTCGAAATATAGTGGGATTAGATTGACCTCAGTACGCAACTGGTACTTAATTTATCGACCTCAAAAGGATGAAAGGCAAAGTCGACTTTGGTGGAAGCTGAACTGAGAACGTAAAAACATGGAATACCGCTAAGCATTTCTGCCAGCATGTGAACGTTTCTTATTTCTTTATTGGCCACAAGGGGCTAAACATAGAGGAGACAAACAAGGACAGACAAACGGATTAAGGCGATTACATCTACCCCAGTGCGTAACTGGTACTTAATTTATCGATCCCGAAAGGATGAGAGGCAAAGTCGACTTTGGCGGAATCTGAACTCAGAACGTAAAAACAGACGAAATACAGCTAAGCATTTCTCTCGGTGTGCTAACGTTTCTGTCAGCTCGCCGCCTTTTTAATGTTAACATTGTAAAGAAAGGTACAGTGGAGTAATAAAGTATTTCTACCGCTGCAATTTAGATGTTGTACAGGTTGAAATTTCAAATGCCAGGTTCAACTCTACGTTTCACCCTTGCTTTATGTATATATATATATATATATATATATATATATATATATATATATATATATATATATATATATATATATATATACATACATATAATATGATTAACACTCGTAAATACAATTAGCATGGGCATAATTTACAAATCAATCGTCTATAACTCATTGCTTCAAATAACAGCCTCCATAAAAATCAATAATCACTATCACTGCTTATTAAAGAGCCCGCAAATGTTAATTTTCAACAAAAGCGAATTGGAGAGTCTTTCTTTTTAAATACCATGTTGGTGTCAAATTATTTCCGGTAAACCACGCGAACTACAAAATCGATCGCAAGTGATAACTAGCTAAGCCATTCATGGTTCTTATGGACTAACTGTACTTTTGTAAGAGATCTTCTAATTACCATGATAATAAGGTCTAACAACCAATCATGGAATCTTCAGATCGTTAGCACCTTTTGCATATATATATTAGATTAACTAAGAAGAGCTATTTATATGATGTAACAGATTGCTGGCTGAGTCAACGCCTTTACACCCTCTCTGAAATCAACTGTCCTTTTCAAAAATACTCTGCTCTATGTCCATAGAGGAGGCAGCCCTTTTATATTTCAGTTCAAAGAGAAAAGACACTGTATATTAGCATTTTCAATGACGTTTACACTTTTTTATTCTTTTTTTTTTATTAGTTTCAGTCATTTGGCTGTGGCCATGCTGGAACACCGCCATTTTAAGTGGAGCAAAATGACCCCAGGACTTATTATTTGTAAGCCTAGTACTTATTCTAGCGGTCACTTTTGCCGAACCGCTAAGTTACGGAGACGTAAACACACCAGCATTTGTTGTCAAGCGATGTCGGGGGAAAAACACGGACACACAAACATACACACACACACATACACACATATGTATATATATATACAACGGCATTCTTTCAGTTTCCATCTACCAAATCCACTCACAAGGCGATGGTCGGCCCGAGGCTATAGTAGAAGACACTTGCTCAAGGTGTCACGCAGTGGGACTGAACCCGAAACCATGTGGTTCGTAAGTAACATTTGCCATAAAGGCAGTACATAGAGTAAGTTAGCTTTGCGGGCTGGACGAGGACATTAATGAAATGAATGATAATGAAAGAAAGATGATGGGGATGAGAGAAGACAAAAAGCGCCCGCCGACTTCTGCTTCTCTAAAACATTGTTCTTTTAAAAACAAACACAAAACGAGGTATTAACCTCTTACGATTTTACAACTTTTCCATTTTGGGACTTAACAGTCCATTACTAACAACAACATAGTTCAATAGTTACATATGATATAAATACAATACACAAAGCCCCTCCTCCCAGACCTGGCTTACACTTCCCTTAGGAAGGCGCCAGCTCTAGGTCGGGGGCCCTCAAGTCGTATCACAATTTATGACTCGTCCTCAAAATAACTTGTGCCCGCACCCTCCGCCGTCCACCACGCCTCCCTCAGAATGTAATCGAGTTCCGTGTTAGCGTCGCCCGGGACGAAGCTATAATCCTCATTGAGCTCCTTCAGCCCAAACGTCACGTCGAACGCCACGGCCTCCACAGCTACCTGTGGAGGCCATTCGGGGTCCTGTTTGAAGGCTAAAGGTGCTCCCTTGTGGTGCTTTTCCATCACCTTTTCATTCTCTCCGCCTCTATGGAAGGGAATCAATATATCGTTTTGTTCGGGTGCGGGATATTCAATTCTTTCGTTGGCGGCACAGTTCCCGCCAACGGTGCTTCTTCTCCTGTCGGTGGCACAACCCCAACCGACGTAGTTCCGGTACATTCCGGCACTATGTCACCGACTGCCGGTAATATCCCGTTTCTCTTTTTCTTTTTCTTTTTTTTCTTTTCAACTGAGGGAGGGTGCGTCTCCTCTGTGGCCGGAAGATTCGCCTTTCCCTCCTCATCCCTAGTATCCTTTGGTGGGCACCCATTGTTGCTCACCTTCCTCTTTCGGCCTCTGTTTGAGGAGTCCTCCGCTTCCTCGGCCGTTTTCATTCCCTCTTCTACAGGGGTTTGACTTAACTGTTCCGGGATCCTATTTTGTTCCCGCACAGCCACTCCTACGCCCAGAGCGTTTATTCACGTTAACCAAGGCATTTAATGTTCCCTTTCTAAATTCATGCGTAACAATTTTTTAAAATACTCAAATAGGGAGATTTAAAAGATGGTGTTTTCTGAATAAATATTTAGTAAAATCTTAGTGCCGAGAAGCAATATAGGTAAACAAATGTGGAGGCGCGAGGTAATCAAGTTTGCCTGGATTAGAGACTGGCTAGGCACTGTTGATGTTCAGCAGATGAGAAAACAAAGAGATAAAGTGAAGACTTGTTGTGCTATCACATTCTTTTCTTTTTGATATTGCTCGGATATATTCGTATTAATTACATGGATTATCTTACATTGTTGAATGCAATTAAGCTTTGTATAAGTTCTGAAACTGCTTATTGTCCTGAGATATAATTTTGGTTACTCAATATTACACTGAGGTAATCAGACATTGTGAAATGCCAATGTTTCTAAAGTTTGCGGAAAGTCCAGCTGAGAATACACAGAAGACGGTGTTATAACTGTTTCCTTGGCACGTGTAGCGAACGTGCGTTTATAACATTCACGGAGATTAGGTTTTCCGCATGTAATTGGATGACATAAACCAGTTCATTCATTACAAGTTATTATATAAATGAATACGTTTAGTTAAACGATAATTTTGTTAGTGTGCTGCAGTGTCTTTTTAAATCATTTCGTGAATACTGTGTAGTGTAAAAGCATCCACCTCCTGATTGATATTCTAATAATCACATTACAGAACGAGCAATGACTTATGCCCATTCACTAGTTATTGCTTATCAAGATTCAGCGTGACAGAGACTGCTACAAGCCCGACCCTTTGAAATATAGGTACTATTTTTTTTGCCAGCTGAGTCTACTGGAGCAACGTGAAATAAAGTGTATTGCTCAAGAACACACCGTGCCGCGGAGTTTCGAACTCATAACCTTAAGAACAAGAGCCGATTACCCCGAACCACTAAGCCATGCATCTTCAGGTCAACGAATAATAACTATTAAAAAAAAACCTATTGATATATGACAAGAATCTCTGTGCAAGGATTGGATTCTCTTTTACTCTTTTACTTGTTTCAGTCATTTGTCTGTGGCCATGCTGGAGCACCGCCTTTAGTCGAGCAAATCGATTCCAGGACTTATTATTTGTAACCCTAGTACTTATTCTATCGGTCTCTTTTGCCGAACCGCTAAGTTACAGGGACGTAAACAAGCCAGCATCGGTTGGAGGGATACAGACACACAAACATATACGCACACACATACACACATATATATATACATATAAACGACGGGCTTCTTTCAGTTTCTGTCGACCAAATCTACTCACAATGCTTTGGTCGGTTCGCGGGCTATAGTAGAAGACACTTGCTCAAGTTTCTACGCAGTGGGACTGAACCCAGGACCATTTGGTTCGTAAGCAAGCTACTTACCACACTAGAAAATAGCCAAATCTCCCCCACTTGTACTTATATATTTAATGAGTGTGAAAGGAAAAGGTCAAGGTTCGTAACCCTCGCAGCCCCACAGAAAAATGGTGTTACTGATATTATTGAATTTGCACCGAAGTGTTGCAGGTCAGTCACCGCCGGCATCTAATGATAAGAGAAGGGATACAAGAAGGCTGATCTTTCTCAGGTGGAAGGAATGAGGGTAACGATTAATACATGGAAC
The DNA here is from genome assembly GCF_006345805.1 of Octopus sinensis. NCBI lineage: Eukaryota > Metazoa > Mollusca > Cephalopoda > Octopoda > Octopodidae > Octopus > Octopus sinensis. The sequence continues at coordinate 39,999,747 of NC_043010.1, forward strand.
TGAGGAATTTGAATACAAAATGGGTTTTGAAAGACAGGACGACAAGTGACAAGCGAGAGTTCCTAATTCACGATGGCATTTATCCAGTAATTGTAGTGGATGAGAGACAATTTTTAGTAGGAATATAGATGTCACACAGTCTTTGATATTGACACGTTTCTAAGGCGGTGAGCTGGCAGAATCGTTAGCACGCTGGGCGAAATGCTTAGCGGTATTCCGCCTGTCTTTACGTTCCGAGTTCAAATTTCACCGAGGCCGACTTTGCCTTTCATCCTTTCGGGGACGATAGATTAAGAACCAGTTACGCACTGGGTCGATATAATCGGCTTAATCCGTTTGTCTGTCTTGTATTTTTCTCTCTGTGTTTAGCCCCTTATGGGTAGTAAAGAAATAGTTATTTCGTCTGCAGTTACGTTCTGAGTTCAAATTCTGCCGAGGTCGAAATTTCCTTTAATCCTTTCGGGGTCGATAAATTGAGTACCAGTTATGCACTGGGGTCGACGTAATCGACTTAATCACTTTGTCTGTACTTGTTTGTTCCCTCTATGCTTAGCCACTTGTGGGCAACAAAGAAATATGAAACGTTAGCACGCCAGCGCAATTGCTTAGCTGTATTTCGTCTGCCTTTTATGTTCTGAGTTCAAATTCCGCCGAGGTCTACTTTGTCTTTCATTGTTTCGGGGTCGGTCAATTAAGCACTAGTTGCGTACTGAGGTCGATCTAATCGACTGGCTCCGTCCGCCAACATTTCAGGCCTTGTGTCTACGTTAGAAAATAATTTTGTTACGTTTCTGTGAGCGACGTTATGCAGCTAGTGTCTTTATCTCCTTCTCAGCATACAATCGCGTATCTCCGTGTTTATATTAGTAACACCGTCCCTATTACTTATGCGTTTTAAACGATTGGTAACTGTTAAGACGAAATATCCTTTGACTCTGAGTAGAAGCTCTATTCAGATTTTGTCCGATGAGTATTCAGCACCATAGATCTTCATTCTTACGCAGACATGGGATTTGAAGAACTCATGGTGTTTCTTGCTATATGTTCATGTTCCACAGTGTGGTAGTATTTCATTGATGTATAGAGCATTTGTATATTTGTAATAGTGAAAGAGACAAGATTGGTATAACAGCAGTGAGGACTGCGTTTATGGATTCACTTCAGAATTAGTGTGCGATGTTCTGGTTGAATGTGAATGAGGCTTGCTTCGGGTTACTTGTGGAAAATTGTTCGGGACTGTTATTTGTGTAAGGTTGAACATCGTTGGACACAATTTCATGTCGGTCATTGATATTTTAAGGAAGGAACAGAAGCTTGAAGTATACCAGAGTAAATAAATAGAGTGTTTTAGAGAGACCTACGTCAGCAAACTTGCATATAGGTAGTTTCGGCAGCATGAAGCAGAATACAAGATGTGTTTAAATCACTTATAAATTACCAAATGAAATTTTCAGAATGATGCTATTTAACAGCAGTGAACTATTCAACCCACGGCAAACTACAAGAAGTACAAGCATTTTTCTGTGTACCCTACCAACATGTGACCTACACTTGCAAATTTAAACAATTATAAATATGCTATCGAACAGAGCTTGGTCTTATAAGAATAGCAGCCAATTCTTACTATAAAGACACGTTTTATTTAAAAACAAGAACAAGATTATGTAGTAGTAGATATAATAGATATGATTAAGAATTGGGGAAAAATTAAAAAAAAAAGACGAAGACAGGTGATGTAGAAAACAAACATGCATTGGTATAACACTCGGTAAGTGAAAAAGTGCTTAACGTTTCGAGCCTACGCTCTTCCACAGAAAGGGTCACAGAAAGAAACAAGGAGAAAAAATAAAGAATGTGTAGTGGCTAGCGATCTATCATGGCGATGGCTGGTTACAGATGGAATTTTTTTTTATCATTGGAGTGCTTCATTGCAGAGCCTTGGGCTAAACAGCAAAAACACCAATATATCAAAATACAGTGGTAAGACAAAAAGAAATTGTCTGCGTTATAATTCAGCTTGCTAGATTTCCCACACAAGTTTTCTATAAAGTACAGTGAATTATAAAGCATTTCTAAGTATGATGCGAGTTCGGAATTATGAACATAATGGTTAGGTATGTTCACAGTGAGATCACTTTAGGTCGCAGCTGTGTCAAATCAACGATGAAACAACGACAATAATAGCTTTGAAATCAATCCTTTGATCCGATGAAGTAACAATAGAATCTCTGCCTAATAGATCGGATTGCTTTAAATAAGAGACAGGTAACCGTCGACTTTGAAGAAAGAAATTCTATAATCACTGACTATCCATAAAAGGGACAACTTTCATCTTAAAGATGCCAGACCAGTGCTATTTTCTTTGAGTAAACAATAACACTAGCAGCAACCACAATGATAGCAACATCAATAACATTAGGAAAGACAGAACCTACGTTGAAAGTCAATAAACCATTCCGTTGGAGATATCTCTTAAGGGGGAAAGCTAAGGCCACTACGACCATTACTGAGATTTACATAACCGTTGCACGAAGCCGATATCTCAATTTTCGCCAAACTATGAATAGAGTAATGTAAAAATAGTATAATTATACGTCTACGAAAGCTAACAGTCATTGATATATCAATGATAAGTTTTTTTATATATGTTATTAGAGTTGTACAAAGCATATCAACGTGTTTATTAATGGCAACTAGCGTGATAATGGAATATTATATTGTGAACTCTGGATTTTGTGTTCATAAAATATAAAAATATAGCATTATTACATTTTCGTAGAGCCATATTCATCAAACAATATTAATATTCCTGCCAAATGTCTTGACGTTAAAAAAACAGTTATTAATAATAAACAATTTCACTAACAATAAACACACACACATATCTGTGTGTGTGTGTGTGTGTATGTGTGCGTGTGTGTGTATGTGTTTGTTTGTGTGTGTAATTGTATGTACGTAGGTCTATAAATACTCTCTCGGGCATAAACGGAGGCCTTTAGACTAGTGGGCACGCTTAATATCAAAATGGGTGGGAACAAACACATATTCAAAGATACCAACAACTCTATGAATTTCCGCTCTCACAATTGTATAATGACGATAGTAATAATAATATAAATAAAATTTTTTTCCATTATAGACACAACGAATAACATTTTGTAAAAGGGTTAGTAGATTGCATCGACCCTAGATTGCATTTTATCAGCCCCCAAATGATGAAAGGCAAAGGCAAACACGGTGGAAATTTGAACTCAACAACAACAATAATAATAACAATAACGATAATAATAATAATAATAACATGGGTGGTTCGTTCAACATCCTTAACCGACCCTTATTCAGGGACCTTTTGAGCGGGATGGCTACTCAACCTGAAGAAAATTTTACTGGGCCCCACCTGCAAGGTCATGTACTGTTTATCTTGATATGAGATCACCATGTCGCACACATATGGTTGTGATGCATGTGCCTGTTGTACCCTTATCAGTCGGGTAGTCATGATGGGTATATTGGGCTTCGTATATTTTACCCCAGTGACACTTTGATGGCATGAACTGCTCTATATATATATATATATATATATATGTATATATATGTATGTGCATATGTTTGTGTGTCTGTGTTTGTCCCCCAGCATCGCTTGACAACAGATGCTGGTGTGTTTATGTCCCCGTAACTTAGCGGTTCGGCAAAAGGGACCGATATAATAAGTACTAGACTTACAAAGAAGAAGTCCTGGGTTTGATTTTCTGGACTAAATGCGGTGCTCCAGCATGACCACCGACAAATGACTGAAACAATTAAAAGTGTAAAAGTGTAAAGTTCAACCACCTTCTTCGGTTCCTATCTCAGCAGCACAACAACATTCCATTTCGCAGTAACACCTTGTCTATCTGTAAGTCAAAAATCCCAGAGGAGTTTTGCCTTCCCTTTTTCTTCCATTAGCTTTTGCGGTGTATGATGGTACCAAATACCCATTACCTCATATCCATACTTCCGGCATAATAGCCAGTTAAAGTTTTGGGCTACCTTGTCGTGTCACTAAGGTTAAGCCACTAACTGGTTAAGATCAAGCAACTGACACAAACGAATCTGTGGTATTGAGCAGAATATTTGCTGCATCTTACTTTTTACACCAAGACAAAACAATGTACTTGATAACACTTCCAATCAACTTTGATCAAAAGCCACGAAAGTCAATGCTTGTTACTGCATCACGGCATTTATTATTATTATTATTATTATTATTATTATATTATTATTATTGAGTGAGAGAGCAGTTCATGCCATCAAAGTGTCACTGGGGTAAAATATACGAAGCCCAATATACCCATCATGACTACCCGTCTGATAAGGGTACAACAGCACATGCATCACAACCATATGTGTGCGACATGGTGATCTCATATCAAGATAAACAGTACATGACCTTGCAGGTGGGGCCCAGTAGAATTATATAATATATATATATATATATATATATATATATATATATATATATATATATATCTCTAAGGCGGGCTTCTTTCAGTTTCCGTCTACCAAATCCACTGACAAGGGTTTGGTCGGCCCGAGGTTATAATAGAAGATACTTGACCAAGGGTCCACTCAGTGGAACTGAACCCAGAACCATGTGGTTGGCAAGCAAGCTACTAACCACACAACCACTCCTGCACCTATCTACACGTAGAGCTGAAGATTTTGCCCAATTCTTAGCTGAGATGTTGGTGCTTCCCATCGATACTTCGGTGAGTGAGGCTCAGACTTTTGGCATACCAAGGAGTTCAGCCAACGGCAATCTTACCTTTCGCGATACATTATAGAAAAACTGGGTATATAATTTGGCAGGAATGGGGATTTGTTCAATTTAGATCAATCGAAAGCGCTTGATAGGAGCACCCGTCAATACTTGGCGGCTCTCTTGAAAGCGTCTGATATCGTTTGTATTTTCAGAGAAAAGTCATTATAATGTACAGCAGCATTTTCCTCGTCAATGCATTTAGTGTGGATTCCAGCATGGCGATGTAAAAAGGGTTAGTGGCAGCTTATTATTATTATCATTAGTAGTAGTAGTAGTAGTAGTAGTAGTAGTAGTAGTAGGAGGAGGGGAGGAGGAGGAGGAGGAGGAGGAGGAGAAGGAGGAAGAGGAGAAAGAAAGAAGGGGGAGGAGGGGAGGAGGAAAATGAGAGGAAGGCGAAGGGGAGGTGGAGATAAGGCGGGAAGGGGAGGGAAGGAGAGGAGAGGAGAGGAGAGGAGAGGAGAAGAATAGGGTAGAAGAGGAGGAAAGAGAAGAGGGGAGATGGAGAAGAAGAAGAAGAAGAAAAAAGAAGATGGTTGGCAGGAGGAGCAATAGGAAGAGGTGGAAGCTGAGGCGGTAGCAACAGCAGTAGTAGCAGCAGCAACAACAACACTTGAAACGATGCAAAATTCTTCAATCAATGTAGTAGTAATAGTAGTAGTAGTAGTATCAGCAGCAGTAGCATCAACAGCACCAACAACACGCTGGAGCGGGAACAACAGCAACAACTACAACAGCAGCGACACGTTCAGCATCAACGGAAGTGATACCAACTGTTTAAACCGAAGGAACAGAAATAGCTCCTGTTTATTCCGTCTAGCTAACTCGTCAGGTTGCTGCCAGCAAAGAGAATTTGGATGAAATATATTGAAATGAAATGAAATGAAAAGGCCAACACGATATTTAATGCATATCAACGTTTTCATCCAGTCATGCTTTTAACACATTTCTGTAACATAGACTCTCTATCGAATTTCCGCCTTACGCTTGTCCACAGCCTGTCCGCAGTACATCCACTACGCAGGAAAATATAAAGAGCGGGATACTCATAAATATATTGGCGAAACAGTCACTGTATTCAGTTATGTGTTACTGCTTTGTAACTATTTCATTCGCATTTATATTCCGATTGAATACACATACCAATAACGGTAAAATCGTTAACATGCAATAAGCTCTGCCGGTTCTTTAATCTGGCTTGCGTCGCATATTGAACACTACTTGAGCCAGCTTAATTGTTTCCATTTCTGTCGTTTTAATTCGAAAGCGTTAGACGAAAATAACCAAAAACCAATCGGCTAATCTGAATGAATATGTTTCATTGAAATTCTTTTACTAGAAAACCCATTTATTAGAACAGGATGTTAAATTCCAGTGAATGAATTGCGATGATGTGTTATATGAAATGTGATGGAATTTCCTTCCATGGATTCCAGATTCTAACAAAACCGAAACAATTGAGGCTTTGTAATGGCCTCAATGATTAGTAAACTACATAGATTTTCAATCAGTCACTCCTTCCTGCATCCATTCATTTACACTCAGACACATACAGGCGTGCACACTCATTTATGTATGTATACACGTTGAGGGTCTGTGCTTGTGTGCACGTGGATGCATGTGTGTGTATGTGCATGTACATAATAAAGAGCTTTGTGTATAATATATATTAAAGTTATATAAATATTTATTTATATATATGTGTGTATATGTATATATATAT
>NC_043010.1:40008767-40011267 GCF_006345805.1 Octopus sinensis
CTATTTGATAAAAATTAAAGAAATTAAATAGCACGCTATATAAGTAGAACCTTCTTTCAAATACTCACTTCAAACGTTATGATTTAATAGATAATAAGTAATGCTGACGAATTTCTCTTTCACAATTGTAAAAGCACGGCGGGTTGTCGCAGATTGAGATGTCGACAGATACAGGAATAAGATTGACGTAACTTACATACATGTCAAACACATTAGGTAGCTTCGTGAATGATTGACTCGCTAATAATGACAACTGTCTGAGATAGACATCGTCTTTAAGGTAGGAGACATATCCAGTACAATATCGATATGTCAATACATGTGTGCGTGTGTGTGTACATGTGTGTGCGCGTTTGGGTGTATGATTGTGTATCAACATCTGTTTGTCTATTTATCTGTTTATCTATCTATGCGTCTACCTATATTTATATCTGCTTATTTATTTATTTCTCTCTCTCTCTCTCTCTATATATATATATATATATATATATATTTCTTTCTTTTTTCTTTTATTTGTTTCAGTCATTTGGATGCGGCCATGCTGGAGCACCGCCTTTAGTCGAGCAAATCGACCCCGGGACTTATTCTTTTGTAAACCCAGTACTTATTCTATCGGTCTCTTTTTGCCGAACCGCTAAGTGACGGGGGATGTAAACACACCAGCACACAAACACACACACATACATATATATATATATATATACATATATACGACAGGCTTCTTTCAGTTTCCGTCTACCAAATCCACTCACAAGGCTTTGGTCGGCCCGGGGCTATAGCAGAAGACACCTGCCCAAGGTGCCACGCAGTGGGACTGAACCCGGAACCATGTGGTTGGTTAGCAAGCTACTTACCACACAGCCATAAACATATATGTACGTACCTACCTCTACATGTACATATACACGCATATATGAGTACAGGACACCAAAAAGACGTCGAACACAATGAGAAACGAAAACATAGACACAAACCCAAGGAACTGGACATTTTTTTAAACAACAAAAAAATAGAGTACAGGACAATTAACAGAAAGAAAAAAACCCTTCTTCAATCGCTATGGTTTCATCTACTCTACGTTTCTATATATATATATATATATATATATATATATATATATAGTGTATCTATCTATCTATATGAGTGTGTGTGTATGCATGTAGGCATGGCTGTAGAATAAGAAGCTTAATTCCGAATCACATGGTTCAAGGTTCAATTCCACTTGGGCAAGTGTATCTACTGTAGCTTCGGGCCGACCAAATCCTTGTGAGTGGAAACCGAATGAAGCCTGTCGTATATATGTATATAGGTATCCATGTGCGTGTCTAAGTATCCGCAGTTTCAAAACCGGTGTTGGTGTGTTTACGTCCTCGCCGTCTATCTATTCGGCAATAGAAACCGATAGAATAAGTATTTGGCTTTAATAAACGTCCCTAGATCCATTTGTTCGACGAAAACTCTTCAAGGCGGTGCCTCGGCATGGCCGCAGTCAAATGACTGAAACAGCAAAAGATAAAATATATATATATATAATTTTCTTTATACCAAATTTTGATGCTAAATTGTGTGCATTGTTTGATGAACATAGATTATTAAAAGAATGTCACACTATTTATAACTCTTAGACATTCTTCTATCAATTATATGAAATGTGTCATCTATTTTACATATGATAAACGTGATGAAGCAATGGAAATTTGCAATAACATCAGATACTGAGACATTTCTAATTATAACAGGTAATAGCAATGCAATTAATATTTAAGATTTGTTAATTGTCTTTCTTTATATTCTCCTGTTCATGATTAATTTCTTGTAATTAAACATTAGTGTTACCGGCACCCGTTTCTTGCTCCACGTTCTTTTATTGATTCAATATATTTCTCTACACCTATTCAAAATGTAAATAATGTTGACGTCACTTCAACCTGAAACAGTGCTTCTCTTTCTATTTAACATGTCTACTTACAATGAAGTACCATAATTAGTATTTGTGAACATGCACCTCATAAATCACGATGTTGTTTCTTGTTATGATTTTAATGATGATTAATGTGGCGAGCTGGTAAGATCGTTAATATACTTTTGCGGCATGTTGCTCCGCTAAGGCTGTCTACTTTGTCATTCAGTCGACAGCGGTCGATATAATAAAAGCCCTGTGAAGTAAGTGAGTCGAGATAATTGTCAAACACTTCCCTTTAAAATTCTTGACTTTGTGTCTAAATGAGAAGCATTGTTTTGTCGCTAATTAAGGTGACACTCTCTCAGCATCATTAGCTTGTCGGGAAAATGAATTGTAGCTTTTCTCGCCTTTCTTCATATTCTGAGTTCATATTTTATCGGGATCAATTTCATGTTTATCCCTTTCGTAAGTACTTGTGTCTAGATAATCGACAAATACAGTCATCGGTCAAGGAAGGACATTTTATCAAAGTTAGAGAGAAATAAATGTGGCAAGCTGGCGGAATCGTTTGTGCGTTGAATGAATTAAAATGTGGTT
>NC_043010.1:40016267-40018767 GCF_006345805.1 Octopus sinensis
TCCCAATAGAAGCACAACTGTTACTCCGTTGCAATGATTTGAAGCCAGAATGGCATACTAATACTTTCAATAAAATGAAGATAGGATATGATATTTAATTCTTGCTTAAGTGTAAAACAAAAAGATTTTGGCGCGGGATTATATTAAATCTGGTACTTGATTTGTACTTAATTTTCTTCTCTAACATGGCTGACACATTTGTATTTTGATTGACAATGTGACTGACGATCGATTAAGTTGCTTGATGAAATAAACGTTATTCAGATATTTAAAACATAATTATGTATGAGAAGAAATAAACTCGAATGTGATTCAGAGAATATTATTGAAAGGTCGAAAAAAAATAATATCTCCCTCAGTTGTATAAGAGATTTATTAAGTAGTTAAATGTTAAACATCTCAAACCAAATTAATCTCCATAAAAATGTTGAATTTATTTGTCATTCAAGAATGAATGGAAATATTAATAGTTGTAGTTCAAGTTTAATTGACATTTGAATTTGAAGAACACAATATCAATGGCTCTTATAATCAATATTATAATTGTTATCAATTATAATTTGACTTGTTGTAAAGGTTATTTATTTTTAGTAAAATTGAGATATCCTGTTGTCCTGAGAAAAATACTTTTGCAAATAAAAATTCGGTGCAAGCACAAGTGTGTGTGTGTGTGTGTGTGTGTAGTTAAGACGTTCCCTTTGCAACCACAAGGTTTTGGCTTCGATTGTCCAACCCTGTGGCACATTGATGACTTACACAAATCATTTGGATGTTTAAGGTTACAGGGAGTAACCAGTCTTCTCAAAAAATCTACCAGGAATAAGACCAATCCTGAGAAAAGACAATAATAGTAATAAATACTTCTAATTTAAGCACAAACCCCACAATTTTAACGGAAACAATATATTAGTTTCATCATGTTGAGCCGTTAATCCCTACAAAGTCTGTCTCTTCCGCTACTCTAGGCTCGGAAGGTCAACGCTTGTGCTATTCTTCCCGAGTGTCAATCTAATAGATCTACTGTTTGTTCCCTCACTTGTCTTCGTCTTTTGTTTTCTGCAAATTTGATCTATATTTTTCTATTTCCCTGAAGAAATGAAAAGGCAAAGGTGACTTCATACGAATTAGAAATTCTTAACGTAACCCGACGGAAGCAATACCGCAAGTATTTTGTTTGAAGCATTGAGTATTTTCACAAATGGCAACAAAATATAATTAATTCTGTTTTAAGCACAAGACAAGAGAATTTTCTGATGCGGATTTATCTGTTCCAGCAATAACAATACTTGACTGGTACTTTATTTATTAACTCCGCAAGGTAAGGAGGCAAAGTTGACCTCGGCGGAACATCATCTCAGAACATGAATGTTCGCTAAAGTGATACTTTTTGGCTGACGTTTTAACGATGATGCCAAAACATTTTTCTAGTATGCACAGGTGCAAAACTGTGTGATACAATATAAGGCATGTGAACATAAAATGAATTATTAAAAGACAAGAAGAAAATATGAAATAAGAAAAAGTACATACTGATCAAGTGGAGGCACATAGCATATTGTTTAGAGCAGCGGACTCGCAGTCGAGGGATCGCGAGTTCGAATCTCAGACTGGGTGATGTGTGTCTGTTTATGAGTGAAACACCTAAGCTCCACGCGGCTCCGGCAGAAGGAAATGGCGAACTTCTGCTGACTCTTTCGCCACAACTTTCTCACACTCTTTCCTCCTGCATTTTGCAGCTCACCTGTGACGTACCGACATCCCGTCCAGGTTGGGAACCTATACGCCAAGAAAACCTTCAAACCGGCCCTTATGAGCCAGGCATGGCTCGAGATGGATCAAACAAAAAAAATACATACTGATCAAGAATCTCTTATGGTCAAGTGAACTAAGAAACGTCCATCCAAGAATCTCATCGATTCGTAATTATCCTGATCATCGATAAAACAGCGATCACTCAGCTGCCACTGGAAAACTACGCCCATTTCCTTGCGATAGTGTAGCTCCCTACAGCTACCATACTCCAGACCATCAAAGGAAAGGCTGAGTTGTGAACCTAGGGCAATATCGTGTTTCTGCCACCTGAGACAATTTAACGGCTTTCGTTTGATCGTGTCCCAAAATATATCGTAAGATATAACGCATTCGATCTCATAAAACATGTTCCGCCTTTCGTGTTCAATAAATGGCCGATGATTTGTCTCGTAGCTTGAATATCGCACGGTTGTGATGGATTTCCTTACCACCATTACTAATTAGCTCACGAAAACAGCTGAGGTGATAAAGATACGGAAGACTAAAATATCTCATAAAACCTCAAAATCATTACGTCATTATGACTGTAGCTCTATGACCGCTGTCGGTAAAATAATAAAAAATAACTCTAAGAATACTGGCGATAAAAAAATTTTTCAGTTAACTATTTTTCTCTGCCTCGTATGGAGGAACGGTACAGTTAACCTAGGGAGAAATTGAACTCAGGATTTAGCAAAAAGAAACAAAC
>NC_043010.1:40023767-40036267 GCF_006345805.1 Octopus sinensis
TACATAGAAAAAGGAATTTTCACAAATACAACACGTAAAGTCACTACAACACGAGACATAACATAAACTCGGGGAACTAAAAATACAAAAAGAAATTAGAGTCTGGAAGATGTAAAAGAAACGAATGAGAATATAAAAAATGATATAATGTGGCGCAATGCGCACTCGAACTCCGAAGTCAAGTGGTTACATTTCTACCCTTTTTCGCTCTTTTCATTCTCATTCTTTTTCACAATAAGTTCTGTTTTTTCCCAATTTTTCCACGAAAAAGTTCATTTTTTAATCGTCGTTTTCATCTCCCTAAAAATTGTTCATGTTATGTTTAGCATGCCTTGTTTAACATTTTCTAACCTTGAAAATTCTACCACAGTCGGCATTGAATTAAACAATCTCTGAATTCAAATTCCGTCGAGGTCGACTTTGCTTTTCGTCGATAAAATCCGTACCAATCAAGTAGTGGAGTTGATGTAATTGATTTTGCCACCTTAAAAACTGCGGGCCTTGAGCTAAAATTTGAAACCATTATTATTGACCATTATCACATCTTATTACTGGTATAGTGTCGAATGATTGTGAATTATCCGTTTAAAGATTTTTGCCTTCTTCATGACTAGTGTTAAACGAGTTGGGAACAGTCATGAAACTTCTAAAAGTTCCAGCCATACAATACACAAGCTACTCTTCCTCCTTCTACAATCTACGATTATGTCTTTGTTGTTCAGTATTCGATATTTGTAACCATATATTTTTTACAATATCAGACACTGATATTTTTCCAAAGAATCTTAATTGTTTATGATCCTAGTTCACTAAAAAATGTGTAAGTTGTAAGAAGGTTCATTACAGTTGTTTTAGGGCTTGTTATTCTTTTATAGTTGAGTAAAATATGGGTCCTTTATCCTCCGTAGAGCCATTCGAGTGTTGTCAGTAACTCACAAATCACATCCGTCCCACCTTTAACCGTTTTGATACCACCTGGGACGACTTTGGGTCTATGGTATACTCTTCCTGTTTTAAAAGGAACTAATTAAAAGCATTTATTAAAATCTAATGTAAATTATATCCCAAACATCAGTTTAATAATGACAGTTATTTTACGAAACGCTTTGTTATTTTAAAAATCAATTGCAAAACAAACGCAATGTTTCAACAAAAATATTTAACAGAAGAATTAATATGTTCCTTTTAAACGTCAACAAGTTTGGAATGTAGTGTTCTCGTGTCTTTGTACTGAATTACCCCGAGATCTTTAATTACGATATTTAAGCTGGCAGATTAAATGAAGAATTCGTAAGAAAGACTCGAGGTATTAAATTATACCTCTTGGTGAGGTGCAATTGAATCCAGACTCCACGTATGTCGATTTTACCGTTTATATAACTTTAGTGGTTAAAATTACTGCCATTTATGTACTTAAGTCCCATTAATTCAATTCGCCCAGCACTGGGTATAGAACTATGCCAGTTTCGGAAATATTGAAGTTAGCATTATTACGATCATCCCCATTGCATTCATGATAAACCTCATTCATTTAAAAGAGAATATTTTGTAACTTCCACTCAACATATTTTCATAACGCCAGTTCCATTTTGAATAATATGAGTTTCATTTTTCTCCAAATTGAAATAAATTTATTTTCTACTTTAATATTCTTTTTTGTTTTGTGTTGACTACGATTTGTAATTATTACATTTAATGTTAATTTTAATTCTGTATATGTTTGAAGGAAATGAAATAAAAAATAATCAATATTTTTCGTCTGCTGTTTTCATTTCGTTCATTAAGTCTATTATTACATCTGTCATACCAGTAGAAGAAGAAACGAAACATAATTTCTCTATTAATATTTGATGATACTCTAGTCTACGTAAATCAAGGAACTTGATAATGTAGTATATCCTATACAATACATATGATTTCTCAAATTATTAAATTGAGAATTTATTACCTATATTTCCTATGTTTGGCGAGATACACAACGTAGGGCAGAACAAAGCTCATTATATTTTCTGTTTAACTATTCCCCATATTTCTGTTTATTAGCATGAGGCGGATGAGTAGGATCCAAGTCATATTGCAGTGTCTCTAAAACTGGTGGCGGATAATGTACAGCAAGAATTCAAACTTCCGATACAGTGAACCACTATAGTTGCATTCGAATGATTAAAATCAGTGAAAAAAATACATGAGATTCCATTTTTTGAGGTAGAAAATGGATCTAGTGAATGGACCCTGCATAAAAGAGATTAGTAGGGTCGACTTACAAATGATCTGCGTTGGATTTTCTTTGATGAGATTATGATTAGAGCCTTCAACTTTACATAAACATGGCAAAAAAATCCAAGCACGTTAAACGGTTCGAAAATATTAAGAAAATAACCGTTAAATACAATTGATTTTTAGAGCAGGTGATCATTGATTAACACTGTAAGTTGATATTATTTATGTGAGATATACAGCAATAATTACATTCTTGTGTAAAAGTTAAAATATAACTGCTTCCTCCAATTACTTTTTTTTAGTAAAATTCTTGTAAGAAAGTTTATAAATTTTCCCCTTCAGACCTTTTTTTCGAAGGAGTAAAAAATTTTAAATAATTATGCGAAAGTCAGGAGAAATAATATTGGTTTCAATTTTCGGCACAAGGCCAGAAATTTCGGGGAGAGGCTAAGACAGTTAGATCGACTCAGCTGGTACATATATTTTATCAACCCCGAAAGGATGAAATGCAAAAAATTGATCCAAGCAGAATTTGAATACCGCTCAGTATTTTTGGCTGACGTGCAAACGTTTCTACCAGTGTGCCACTTTATTAGAACTATTTGAAATCAACATCATTGATAGTTATTGATTTCAAATTTTGGCACAAAGCCAGCAAGTTCGGGGGAGGGGAGGAGGCAATTATAACAGCCCCAGAGCTCAACTGGTACCTATTTTATCGACCCCCGGAGGGCTGAAAGGTAAAATCGACATCGACGGAATTTGAACTGTATCGTTAAAGCCGGAGAAAATGTAGCTAAGCATTTTACCCGTCGTGCTAACGCTTCTGCCACCCCGAGTGGGGGGGGATAATGTTAAGGGCGAATATCTACTGTCACAAATTTCTTGTCTTTTTTTAATACTAATATCAGATAAAGTACGAAATCAATTATACAAGCGTAACATTATCACACGAGGAATATATAATAGATTTCCCTTTTTTCAAATGGTGATACAAAAATGAATAACAAACTCTCTCTCGCTCTCTCTCTCACAAACACACACACACACACACACACACACCACACACACATACACACAATCACACATGCACAAAATGGGTTGGAAATGGGACCATTGTATATTCCGTTTGATATACCACTCACTTTATTAGATTAATATGTCAAATGACTAAATGGGTTCTTGGGTTAATAAATGCCAGAGATCCATGAAAATGAATAAGTGTGGACTAATAAAGCTTTCTAACAAAACCAGTGTTGTTATCATGTTGTATATTGAAAAAAAAACTATCCATTCGCTGGTGACTCAGAATTGTTACTACGATAGATACAAGAATCACCGTATGGTTAAAAGGTTGGTTCTCAGTTACGTTGTTCCGGATTCAATTTCTCTGCTCGGCGTCTCGTTAACGATTGTTTAACCTAACCATACACAAGTGTTGATTAATAAATATCTTCTCAATCGAGTGGGATTTGCTAATCAGTGCGAATAGCTGTTGTTCATGCATTTGTATTTTACTTTTGCTACTCATTCGAATTCGGCCACGTCGGGGCACGACCTTGAAGGTATTTCCTCGAAGAATTCCACCCCCGCCCGCACCCAGTGCATTTTTTAATGCTTGGTATTTAACGTTTCCCTCTCTCTTCACCCAACTGCTAGGTTACAAGGACATAAGCAAACCAATACAGGTTGTGACGCGGAGAAAGTGGACAAACAAAAAGATACACACATGCATACACAAACACACATGAATATATATAAATACATACGTACATACATACATATATATATATATATATATATATATATATATATATATATATGTATATATGTATATATATATATATATATATATATATATATATATACTCATACACTACAGGCTCTACAGCCTCTAGTGTATGGACGTTTGATATCGTTTCTTATTACCTGCAGCAAATATTGAGATCTTGGTGTGTATAGGGAACTATTTCCAATTTAGCCAAGAATATTATGAAATCGACCATATTCAGAATAATAACACCATACACTTCCTTCAAGGATTTGAAATTCAAATATAGTTTACCGCAGCAGAAATGCTCTACGGACACTCAGACTGAAAAGTATTACATGCAATTTGTTTTCAAATTATAGCATGCAAATCTACTCACTAGGTTTTAGTCGTCCCGGATTATAGTAGAAGTCACAAGCTCACGTTGCCACTAGTGGGACTGATCTTGGAACCATGTAGTCGGGAAGCAAACATCTTGTCGTACAACTATATACCCATGTGGGCGCGCACGTGTGTGTGTCGTCCGTAGAAGGAAGTATAGTATCTTTCTGTTCCATCGAAATGTTAGTGGGGACGCACAACATTTGCCAGTAAAATACTAGAAGTATATTGATAGAGCAATTTTGGTGAAATATATATTAGACCAAAATATGTCAAAGAATAGAAGTGATCTATTAGAAATTGCTACCAAGAATATCAACGAGAAATGCAACAGCAAAACCAAAGGTGCATACAACAAAATCAATAATGATATTTCATTGCGTGATGTTATTCACTTTCGAACGTAATTTCCATCATTATTTTGACAAAGGAAAGGTTTCAAATACTATTTTACTTGTTTTAGTCATTTGACTGCAGCCATGCTGGAGTATCGCCTTTACTCGAGCAAATCGACGGCCAGGACTTTGTAAATTATTACTTATTCTATCGGTCTCTTTTGCCGAACCGTTAAATTACGGGGACGTAAACACACCAGCATCGGTTGTCAAGTGATGTTGGTGGGACAAACGCAGATACACAAACATATACACACACATACATATATATATACATATATACGATGGGCTTGTTTCAATTTCCGTCTACCAAATCCACTCACAAGGTTTTGGTCGGGCCGAAGCCATAGTAGAAGACACTTGCCCAAGGTGCCACGCAGTGGGACTGAACCCAGAACCATGTGGTTGGTAAGCAAGCTACTTACCACACAGCCACTCCTTATATCTATGGTCCTCAGATCGTTCAATGACATTTTATGCTATTCTTAATCTGAATTCACTGTTCGCTTATCCAGCGCATTTGAATAATAATTTCTCATCTGCTCACTTTCTATATTACCTTGCATCATCTCTTAACACTGTCGATAGAGCATCAACATTTTAATGACGTTCTAATAAGAGTCATCTTGAGGTAAATCTTCATGATAATTGATTAGGTCTTTTTCGCTTCTGCGATCAACCAACCGCCCTCTCACCCCAACTCTACGTTTATGAAAAGCACTTGTTGATCAATTGGTTCATAGACTCGAAATTATTGATCATAATCTAGAAAATGCTACCAATAGATAAAGACATTTCCGTGAGTGAATGGAGAGGAGGAATTGAAAATACGAATCATCATGCTTATGAAAAAATATTGCTATATATATATATATTATAATTTGTACAAACATTGCACCAATTCTCAATGGGAAATGTTTCCTCGAATAATTCATTATCTTTCTTAATGTCCACTTATAGATCAGAATATATTTTGATTTCTACTTCATTAGATTTACGTTGCTAATAACATATCTGAAATGCTTGTCTCTTTATCTATCGCCACCGCTATGTACGCACGAACACAAGACCACGTATGGACACTCGGCGGGCTGCACGCTTTCTTTAGCAAACCAAGATCATCAATCTCTCACACCTCATTGAGAAATATCAATTAAACTCGCCGTATTTAATTAGCCTCTTTGGTAAAGAATCCTTGTTTTATTTTCCGCCATTAACATAAATTAGCTTCGTTTCCGTTAACAAAATGGAATTTTTGTTTACATAATTATGTAATGGCTGATTACAAATCTAACTATTCCCTTGTACCTGAACGACCTTCTCTAGTAGATTCCATACGAAAATATCTTGACGAATTGCATGATATATCCACATCATATAGAAATAATTCATCCTACCACGGATTTCCTATCACATAAGTTCTAATCAATTCATCTTCGAAGGCATTCTAGTCATAAGCATCCAATCTTTGTTTCAAACCCGCTGCATCTAAGTCTACATTATACAAAATCTCTTACCAGATTGAAAATTGCATGATATAATTTGAGAATAACTTGTATGTAATTCTCTGCAGTCTGAGTGCCCGCATAGCATTTCTGCTGCGGTAAACTATATTTGAATTTCGAATCCTTTAAGGGAGTGTATGGTGTTATTATGCTGAATATGGTCGATTTCACCTTATTCTTGGCTAAATTGGAAATAGTTTCCAATACACACCAAGATCTCAATATTTGCTGCAGGTAAAAATCTGAAGAGATATCTAACGTCCAGTTCCTTTACGTATTGTCAGCATTGTTTTATTATATAAAATGATTTTATTATATAAAATGATTTTATATGGAATCATGCAGTTCTACTTCTTAAATTATGCGTATTTCTGTGAGTAAATATTTCTGTTTAATAATAACTTAAAAACCAGCTTTCAGAATATTGGTTTCCAATGAAAATGAAATAGTAATGACATAATGATTACAGAATTGTTAAATTACCAGGTATTAGATAACGGAATGTAATCGCAATCGAGGGAAATTCGCTTAGAAATAGGAAACGTTGTCACGTGTTAATTTCTTAATTTACTCTCATATTTCGTTTACTTTCCTATCATTCAACGGATCTCATCTTGTTTCCACCTACTCCTAATGTAATTGGTTTAGGCAACTATATTTCTCCTATAGGGAATGCTAGTTAACAAAAATTTATTGAAATAAGTTCGTAAACCTTAGATTTCCCTAGGGATCAATCAATCAGAATTGAGTTTAACTATAATTCCAGAGCTATATATGTTCCAAATGATGGATTACTTCGAGCAGGTAATTACACATGACTGCAATAAATCCAATTAAATCTTTAAATACTGGAATCAATGTCATAACGTTATTACATACTACATAAAACTTTAAAATATTGAGTGACATCTCTCAGAAGATTACATGGGAATAGTAATGACTTCATTAAAAGCTGCCAACTAAACCACACTAAATATATCTCGCAAGAAATATTTAAATAGCAGTCGACCGAACTATTAATCAGTCTATCTGTAAAGATATCTCTCCTTACTTACACTTTAAATAAATTTGAATTTCTCCCTTACATTCCAATATACATATGCTGTGTTTAAGCAAAGGAAACCCGTATATATATATTCGTTTATATAACATACGATATTTCTTTTGTTTTTTCACCCCAAATTAACCTTCACAAAGGCATTCTAGGTGTTAAAACGTAGTCTAAAAATAAATTAACCAAGTGTCATGTCCACTGGTGAATTTAGAGACAGATTTTGGTTGTTATTACTAACAGGGAAATTGTCCATGTAGATGTTTTTTCAATACTGAAAGTGTAGAATAAGGCAAATTATATCGTTGCAAAGGCTGTTTGTGCCGCTAATAACAAAATCAAACACAGCCCGACAGATTTTCGCAGCATCACTGACTGTTTATCCTAATATTAAACTATATCGATTGGGTTCATTTTTCGATCTAGCATTAGGTAATCTGGCTGACTGTTACTGATGATCCATAATTTACGGTGAAATCACCTGATTCAACAGTACTATCTGTTGGTGCTGACGAAATTTCGTCAACCAATACAACCTGTGCATTTTAACATTTGTCGTCTACACGGAACAAATTCTCCACAGGTTTACCGCAGTCCTACGCGTTCTAAACAATATTTCCAAGTTAGATTTTGTGCTTTTATACACTACCTTATATATAGATATATGTGAGTGTGTGTATATCTTAGTGTGTGTTTTATATGCGTGTATATATGTGTGCAAGAGAGAGAGAGAGAGAGTAGTGTAAGAAGGAATTTCAACCTGTTTCGTGGCCTGCTACCACAACAGCTCCTTTATAGGTTCCAGTTAGCTCAAGGCATCATCAGGAGGAACCACGCCCGGTTTCGGCTCCTACTCCTCTACCGTTTTGACGTGGCGACCCCCTACTTTCGGAGGTGTCTTCAGCTTTGGTGTTGAGTGCATGTCTTCTTTCTCCTTCTTTCTTCTGTTCCCTGGCCTCTTCGATGTAGCGTCAACGAGTGTCAGCGGGCGAATGACTGTCTTGTCAAATTTCCCTTTTAATACCTGCAGCCTCACACAGAAATGTGAAAATTTTGATTTTACCGGCGAGTGTGCTAAATTATAAGGCAAAAAAAGAAAATGACACTCCCCAGACACAACAGAATATGCTTCAACACACGAACTCACATAAAGAATCTTGCAAACCAAATCCCAAAACGAAACATATGAACTCAATTTGCACGTAATGATCATATAAATATCTATGCGTACAGATACAGAAATACATAGTGATATATACGTTAATTCACATTTATACGCACACATATGCGTATAAATTAACATTACGGCACGACCATAAAAAGAAAAAAAACAAAATTCAAAATAGAAGCCTACGGAGACGTATAGACAAAGAGACACAAGTAAAATTACAATCCCAAGTCAAAATAACTAATTCGCTAGAAAATGGTACTTTCACTTTTGAAGTGATGGCTTTATGAAGATAAGGAGATAATTTAAAGGGAAGAAAGGAAAAGACCAGACAACCTATGACATAGACGGTTGAGATGTGGTAGAACTCATAAAATCGCCGACAGTCTACGCCCCCGTTCCGCTACATTTACGTAAATTGACGATAGGCCATCAAATACTCCCAGACATACTTAAAGACACGCGCACGCACACACACACGCTTACACATACGCATATATATATATATATATATATGCCACTGTGTGTAGGTATGTAGTGTGTGTGTGAGTGAGTGCATATATACATGCATATATATATATATATATATATATATTATATATGTGTGTGTGTGTGTGCATACACAATGTGTATTACACATTTATATATATGTAATGTGTGCGAGTATGTATATATACACACACACACACACATATATATTCACATATATATATATATATATATATATACACACACACACATATATATATATATATATATATATACATACACATAAGTATAGTTATAAGTGTGTATATATGTAAATATATAGAGAGGTGTGTATATATGTGTGTGTGTGTGTGTGTGTGTAGATACGCAATACAAATTGTCTTATACTGAAAAACATACGCACACATACAAATATACATATGCATATATATACATAAGAGAACAAAATGTATACATACATACATATATATATATAAACTGATGTTTTACAATAGAAACTACTTTGTAAACTCATGCGTGTTTTTATTAATACATTGAATTAATTTTATCTATCAATTTCTGGAGGTTATTCGACTGAAGGACAACAAAAACGTAGATGAAAGGCTTGTTACAACTAAGAAATTAGTAAAGTTAAATGTTTCCCAACAATTACTTTTCTTCAAAGTTATAAGGGATAACGGTGCTAATAAAATTCTAAAACAGAAGACATACTAAATGAAACCTAGACTAATTACCCTTGCATACACATCTGTGCGATACACATACACATGAATACACATACTCAAAGACATATACAAATAGATATTTGTTATACATACATACAGGGCCCTACAAAGACGGCGGACGTTTTTGTCAAAATTGTGTGGAAAACAATATCCCTCATGTGTTGTCCGTTTTCATTGAGGCATTTCTGAAGGTGTTCTTGGTAGTTTGCTTCCACTCTCTCCAGTATTGCTCTATCGATTTGGGCGACTTCCACGCTAATAGCTTCCTTCATATCGTCCAAGGTACGGGTCTTATGCGCATACGTATGTGTTTTGAGGTTTCCCCGCAAGAAATAATCACACATGGACAAATCAGGGGAGCCAGCAGACCAAGAAATGTCAATAAACCTGGAAATGCGGGGGTCACCGAAAGAGGGCGAAGGATGTCCATTGATGCTTTCCCTATGTGGGCTGTCGCCACATCCTGCTGAAACCACACACACCGATAGACATACGTTTTCGTCGTAATTCAGGTACAAAGAAGTTCTTTATCATCTTGATGTAATGCCCAGAATTAAACAGTAAAAATATTTCCAATATTGTCTTCAAAAACGTAAGGACTAGTGACGGCCGCATTACCAAAAGCACACCAGACCGTCACTTTTGAACTGTCCAGTGGTCTTTCGCGTAGTTCTCTTGGATTTTCAAGGGCCCAATCACCAAAGTTCTAATGATTCACCATTCCATTAAGATGAAAATGAGCTTCATCACTCATTAACAAAATGAGGTTGCCATTTGCCTAAAAAATTGCTCCCATTTGACGTGGCATGTTATGCCCCTGTGCATAGTGCCATGGTTTCAACTGTTCCTTAATGGCCAAATTTTACCGGTAAAAATACAGGTTTTCGCCTTACCGATCGATTACTGATCCAAAGTTCAGTAGAATTCCCACGAGCAGAGTGATTTGGACTCCGTATCAGAGCTTATCTGATGCGTTCCACATTTTCTGGGGTCCATAGGGCTGGTGCCCGCCCCCTACCAGTCTCCTATTCATTAGTGTACTAGGCTACGAAATACATTCACCCAACGTAAGATTTTGTTACGTGTAGGAGCAGCTTGATTGCGGTGAATGTTGAAGTATGGAGCCGAAACTGACTCTGAAATGTTGTGATACACTCGTTACTCTTAATGCAACTGTCGTAGACAAACGCGCGATGTTCTATCGTCTACAACGCCAAGACTTCACTTGAAAATCAATGCTAAAGCACCACGGACCGAATACTACCTGTCGCACATGTGACCCTCCCCCTGGGGCTGAGTAATAGCTATTTTCAAAACGTCCCTTCTCTCTGCACCACCCTGTATATATATATATATATATATATATCACTGATGACTTCCTCTCTAGTAATGCCTTCCTTATATATTGAACAAATGTAATTCTTTCTTCCACAATTGAATTGAACTTCATATTCGAGGTTTTGATGAAGCTATGGTGCTTCTTATGGCAGAAACAGCTGTCAGCTAATCAAAGTTATCACATAACCGTTGTTTTTCATGTTTCATCTCATTTATTATATACATAAATATACATATTCGTTTGTATGTATATATATATATATATATATATATATATATATATATATAATATGTGTGTGTGTGTGTGTGTGTGTGTGTGTGTGTGTGGTGTGGTGTGTGTGTGTGTATACAGGGTGCAGTGAGAAAATATCGTCTAAATTACGCTAAAATGAATATAACACTGACATCTCATTTTAACAGATATATTTACGAAAATTGCATAAAACTGTCGTGAAATACTACAGAGTAAATTATTCAATAAAACCGCAATTGGCTTCAACCATGTCCTCCAAACGACTTCGGAATCTCTTGCAACTATTCTGGACGGCCTTCTCGTTTAAGTTGCTGAATGCTACCATAATCCTTGCCTTCAGTTCATCTTTGGTATTACAAGGAGATTTGTTGCTCTCTGACTCGACAGAGCCCTACACATAATTATCAAGGAGTTGCAATCTGGAAGTTAGCTGGCCAAATGTTTGGGGGTGCTGTGGTGGGAGAAATTGTCTGACAGCCATGATTGCGTTCTCTTGCTTGTTTAGCTTGGTGCAGAGTCCTTTTGCCCAACACAGGGTGTCCCAGCAGCCACCTTCTTGACTCAGGGAAACATTACCTCCTCCAGGCACTTGATGTGGGCTTCCGTATTGAGTCGTGGTCGTGTGGGAAGATGAATGAAGGCATAACGTCACCATCACTAATAATCACTCCAAACACTTTGATGTTGACATGATATTTGACTGTTATTACTCTGAGCACATGTTTTGGGGACACGGCAAATCAGCAGTTGTTCTATGCGTTCACCATCTGATCTTGGTAGACATTTTTATCGTCGGAGAAAAATTAAAGCATGTTCGGTTAGAGGGGTTGTTTGAGTTTGTTGAAAAGCATCGTAATGCTGTCTTTTCTCTTGTCCTTGATGGCTTGGGAGGAAAATTGGCCCTTTCTCACCTTGTATGAGAAATTCCGAATGTCTTCATGCACCACCTGCCTAAGAAATTCAGACACTCCCATGTCCCTGGCGATTGACCTGATTGACTTGGAGGAATCGTTGTCAATCATGGCCTGGATCTCACCAACAAATTTAGGAATTTTTTTTCTTATGAGAACGATCAGAGTGAGTTTTCCGATCTGCGTTACCTTCGTAATCACCATTAATCTCATCCAACTCTTTCTGAATCGTCTGCACTATCCTCCGACTGACACCCAAACACTCTGAAATGTTCCTATTGAAACTTCCGGCG
>NC_043010.1:40041267-40052025 GCF_006345805.1 Octopus sinensis
TCTTAAATTTACTTTTATAACTGCACCAATTGCACTGTGATATTTCACGTGAACATATTGATCATTAATACATATATGACGCATATATATATATATATATACACCTCGCTCAGAGATTTATTATTGCTTATATATACATATATATATACATATATATATATATATATATATAATATATATATATATGGGTTTCAGATTTTGGCACAAGGCCGGCAAATCCGAGGAAGAGTGTAAGTCGATGACATCGATGCCAGGGTTCAACTGGTACTTGTTTTATCGACCCCGATAGGATAAAAGACAAAATCGACTTTGGCGGATGACGTTCATATATATTAATATACATATACGTATGCATATACATATATACAACTAACTTTTATCCATCGTTACAGGTTTCCATTCGTTATAATGTTGTTAGAAATATTCACTAATACTCGATGTTCGTTGACAAAAATTTCAAACATTTTTTTATTACAATTCATTAACATTTATATTAGCGGAAACTATATTAAACGCATGAGCCGCTCTGTTTTTCGATAGAAAACTTATTTCTTGAAGCCACAGTATAGGTGTAAATGATGTTGGTGGAATTATGAATTCAGTTTTTTCGTGTATGTTTGTATATTTTATGTGTCCAAAAAAATTTGAGAGTTGCATTCTCCTTTATTTTCTCCGTTTTACATTAACGCTTGTATCATGTTGAGAAACATATCTAAGCCAATAATCTATGTAATCGATTATTAGAATTTCATTGATCATTAAATTCTAGCTGATGCTAGTAAATTGTAAGAATAAGATAAGAGACATGACATGTGAGTCGATGTAGTTATTTATTATCAATTGAGAGATTCGGTAGATTCTCTATATCTAAATTATTTCCGTTATTGCTCCTGAAATGCTTCTATCGTAATGAATGATATTTAATCACAGCACAATAGGGAATATCTGGTCATATATCAGATATGTATCAGAATTTTTGCAGCTTTATATTACTCACGGAATTTGAGCAGTTAATTTATGTGAGTCGTGTGGCCGTACACTATATCGTTATTATTGTTGTTGTATTGTTTGCTTTTAGCTAAGCCAGACCTACTGGAGCCTATATACAATATATAAGCATCTATGTTCCAATTAGGACCGTTCTCTCGCGCTTTTATTTCTTTTTAATTTAGTTCTACTAATTTCAATATGGATCCTCGTTTTTTTTTTTGAAACGCTAGAATAGGAGTGCATGGATATTTGTCATAGAAGCGAATAACTAATTGGTGTTTACGAATGTTTGTTGTCCGTTTTTTTCTTCTTTAGCCTCAGGCCAGTTTCGAAGAGTTGACCAATTATCAGCGACTAGCCATCCGTAGCCTTCCCATCTTTTATTAGATATAATGTACATAGGAATACATTTTCCAATGCGTTGCCTCTTTTAGAAAACAGCGGGGTGTATGACATAGGGGAGATTTTGATGCTAAGTTAGGAGATAAATCACAAATGAAATCAAGATTCCAATCTTAGTTTTCCAAAATAAATGAATAATTTTGAATATTAATAAAAGCTAATCTAAATTTGATATTTTGACGCAGAAAACGTTCCAAATTACGCTAGAATTAATTATTCGGTGAGTAAAAACAATATTACTCGTTAAACAATTTTAATTAATTCAGTAAGTGTAAGTGAAGATACCGAATTTATTTAAGTTTTGATATAACTTCATCAAGGGACAGTACATTCGCAGAATCACGAGAGCATCGGTAAAAATATGGTCTGCTATTTCTTCCAGTTCTTGATGTTCTGTGTGCAAATCCTGGCGGTGCTGATAAATTAAGGTATTAGCCAAGTGCTGTAGTTAAATTAATCGTGTAACCACACACCCCCACAAAGTGCTTGGCGGTATTTCTTCCGGTGTTTGTACATTCTGAGTGAAAATACCATGAAAATACCACCAACGTTAATGTAATGGAATATTAATCAAGTACTCTAGTCAATTTAATCAACAAATTAAACTTCTTAATCCACAAATCCCTTCCGGTATTTCTTCCGGAATTTTTACGTTGAGTGCATATCCTAATGAGGCGATAATAAAGCATACATGCGTTAAAGCGTACACGAGTGCAAGTATGATGAATTTAATCGATGAAAATATCCATATTCACCCCTAAATAATGCTTTGCACCTTTGTTAGATAAATCAATTATTAAATTATCAATGAAATATAAACTTCGAGTTTAAATAGTGTTGGGGAAAGCAGAAAGCTTTCTAGATTGTGGACGGGTTGGTGTAGACAACTACAACTATTTAAAGAACAAATCACCTAGTGACACCATTCACAACCAAAATAGTAATTATGTTGGTGATAGTATACTGAATGCAGAGAGCATCATAAGGCAGGCAAACATTGATCATTGACATATATTAATTGGATATTCGTTGCAAGTAGTTATGAACTGCCAAGCGGGTTTTAGTTTGTAATATCGTCGTCAGTAAATACTCAGAGGTATATTTGTAACCACAACATTACGCAAAATATATCCAATTAAAATACCATCAATGATTAATTTTTGGCTGTCTTATGATGAAAATTGAAGAATTGCTGTTGATTTATGGCAGCAAAATGATCTGTATTACATCCAAAGTTTACGAGTTGAAATATTTAATTGAAATCTCAGCTGATTTCGTAGGAGGATTGATATAAAATGCTTACATGTCTGATAAGCACACGTCGTCAGTCAATGCAGATAATAAATACGGATTTAATTTGAGATTAAAAAGAGTTCCAGGAATTAAAGCAGAAAAAGACGTTTGAAGAAAATCTCTTTAATCTGAAAAGAATTTACAGTCCCGGAAGGTTAATAGCAGCTTTCAAAATCCTTAAAGAAAATACTATATAACTTTTGGGATTCCAAATACAATTTTCGTTTAATCGGATAACACCATAAATCATAATGGTTCTGATATAAGCACGTACATCAGAGTGCTGATCACGATTATCAATGCTATTTACAAAAGATCATAAATTAATGCGTATAATTCCATTAATCTAGAAGTTGAAAGATAATGTTTCAAGCAAACTTAGCATAGACCACAAGCCTGAATATTAAGTTCAAATTCATTGTGAAAGAATTCAAATATCAAGCGATATTTAAATAGCATGCACCTATGTACCTATGATATATTCCAGTTAGCTCCACAGTTTCTTATTTCCTTATTGCCAAATAGAGAGGGGACAAACAGGGGGCTAAATATAGAGGGGACAAACAAGGACAGACAAACGGATTACATCGACCTCAGTGCGTAACTGGTACTTAATTTATTGACCCCGAAAGAATGAAAGGCAAAGTCGACCTCGGCGGAATTTGAACTCAGAACGAAGCGGCAGAGGAAATATAGCGAAGCATTTCGCCCGGCGTGCTAACGTTTCTGCCAGCTCGCCGCCTCCCACAGTTTCTGTGTTCCACAGTTTCGCCGCTACTTCCACAGTTTCTGCCCACTACAAAACTGTGTAATAGGTATCAACCGTTTATGGTTCACACATGTTTTTTTTTATTGAATTATAATTAGCTTAGGCATAAACTAAAACCACAAATGGAAGGAAGCAACGTGTTGTAAATATTAATACCAAAACCGCAGACAGTTTAAGCACTAATGTATTATTTTATTCACTTGATGCGATTGTTTAAGGCAGGGGTTCTCGACCCCTTTGATTACTACTTTATTCTGGTGGGCCCCCCAAACCACTCTATGTTTAAAAACTAGTAAAAGAAACTTCTTTCATAATTCTAATTCTGATTTTCATACATCAACTTGTTTATGTTGAACTATGTAAAATGTTAGAGAAAGAAAGACAGCTGTATTTTACATTACATACCAATACATATAGTTAAAGCAAATTCTTTTTCAGGAGCCCTTAATGTACTATAAAACGATAAACGTCGCCCTTTTTAAGCCTAAACAGGCTCATGGGCCCGGTTTCCCGGTTTTTGTGGTGTATGTGTTCCACCCAGCTGGACGAGACGCCAGTCCATCACAGCGTGTGAGAGAAAGTTGTGGCGAAAGAGTACAACAAGGCTCAACACAACCCCCTGCCGGAGCATGGTGGAGCTTTTAGGTATTTTCGCTCAATAAACACACACAAAGCCCGGTCTGGGAATCGAAACCTTGCTGTTAGATTCCCCACAACACACACACACAAAATAATATCGACCATCAAGGGGCATATGAATCCCAGTTGAAAACCACTAGTTTAAACCATGCATCCTTTATGCAAATTGCTGTATCGTATTTAATACAAAACTCAACAATATTTTCTGTAATAACAATTTCGCTATGACCAGGTGAAAGTAAAGTAAACAGCAGCTGAAGACATTGTTATGGCAATTGAAACTATAGTCAATATTCTGACAGCATCGTAATTGTATAATGAAAGGCATACGTTTACGACTTACCAATGCATTTAATTGATTTTAATTAGTTTACAAATACAGTGACAGTTCAAAATCTCTACGTTCATTACATAGTATTCTATACCATATGTATGTATGTATTATGTATATATGTTATTATTCAGTTTAATTTCAAGATTTCTTGTCGATATAGAAAAAGCCGGTTTCTAACCTAGATTCAAGTCTCGTTCACTGGAATTTCAACATCAACAGGGTATTTTTATATGTATGTATGTATTATCTATTCATGTTATTATTCAGTTTTATTTCAAGATTTCTTGCCGATAGAGAAAGAGCCGGTTTCTAACCTAGATTTGCGGGAATTTCAACATCAACAGGTTATTTTCTTATGTATGTATGTATGCAGATTTCTATGCTTCGTTGTATGTATACCTTCTCATGCTTATACTTACATATCGAGACATGCTGATATATGCTAAACTTCTCAAAGTTTTTAAAGATTTTTACAGTTCCAATGATGGATTGGATGTGTAGTATTCAAATCAGCTTTCTCTTTTCTAGTCTTGATAAGCCTAATTTCTCAAGATTGGTATGTATGCATGTATGTATGTATGTATGTATGTATGTATGTATGCATGCATGATATGGTCAGGTCCCTTTAAGTCATCTACTTGATGAGGAGAGGACGTATCGTGAAGGGGTACAATATTTAGAGGGAGGAGAAAAGAAGATGATAGAGAAAGGGCCAGTTAAATAAAAGAATAAGTAAATATATAAATAAATAAATAACTATATCAATAAATACAATGGTATGTTTGGGAAATTATCTCTAATGTTAGGTCTTGAAAATGAACAGATCTAATTCTCTCCTCGAACGAGATAGATTAAAATTTTGTTTGAAAAACTTCCTGCTTAATATTTTTAGGGACGAAGAGAAGTCGATCCTGACAGTAAGTAGAATATCATTTCGGTACAAATCGCCACCAATACGAGGGACGAATTTGTGGTGTTTATATAAAAGTTATAGACCCGCTAGGTCACAAAGCAGGACTGAAACCTGGTAATGTTGTAATGGACAACATGATAATATAAATACATATGTTCTATAGCTAGAAAGCGCAATATGCAAATTAATTCACCCACGGCCGTAAAATCTAAGTGGCACACTGTTCTATTAACACCTAAATTTCTCTTGGCAAAGGCTGGGGAGGAGATTTAATACCCTTTCTCTGAGGATTGGTAAAGAAGTCCTAAAACTGTTTGTCAAAAGACACTTATCTTCCTGTTTCTCCACATTGAAAGTATAGAAGAAATATGTTTACGTTCTCATGTATTGCTTATTACAGCTTACATATTCTCTTATATTCATACATAAAAACTTTATATATATATATATATTATATATATATATATATATATATATATATATATATATATATCAAAATAAGCAACAAGGATATCCAAAGTAGAGTAGTACAATTGTTTCATGCTACTTCATTTTAATTAAACACTGTAAGTATTACATAAGATTTGAAATGTCGAGCAATCTTCAGCCACGTATATTTTTCCAATTAAACGGACAATGCACATTCCTATCCATATTTCATTTTCCAACATTGCAAAGAGGGTACTATATAGACAGAGAGGTTAATTTCATTCCTAAGAACGTGATGGTAGCAAGTTCATTCTCCGCCTGTATATATATATATATATATATATATATATTATATATATATATATATATTATGTTTACTACCCACAAGGGGCTAAACACAGAGGGGACAAACAAGGACAGACAAAGGGATTAAGTCGATTCATCGACCCCAGTGCGTAACTGGTACTTAATTTATCGACCCCGAAAGGATGAAAGTCAAAGTCGACCTCGGCGGAATTTGAACTCGGAACGTAAGACAGACGAAATACGGCTACGCAGGTCGCCCGGCGTGCTAACGTTTCTGCCAGCTCGCCTTATTTATATATATATATATATATATATATATATATATATATATCATACATACATTATATATATACATATACATATATACATATACATATACATATATACATATACATATACATATATACATATACATATACATATATATATACATATACATATATATATATATACATATACATATACATATATATATATATACATATACATATACATATATATATATACATATACATATACATATATATATATACATATACATATACATATATACATATACATATATATATATATATATATATATATATCACCGTGATCACCGTCCCCAACCAGCCTATCAGATGTTGCTACACATCGCTGGTCACAATGCGCTTCATTTGTTTTAAGCCTTCAAATGACGTTACACCACTGGCTAAGCGAGCAGTCAACACAAGTAAGAGTGAGAGAAAGTTGTGGCGAAAGAGTACAGCAAGGATTGTCAGCAGCACCTGCCGGTTCATCGTGGAGCTTTAGTTGTTTTCGCTGAATAAACACTGACACGCCCGGTCTGGGAATCGAAACCGCGATCCTACAACCGCGAGTCCGCTGACCTAACCACTGGGCCATTGCGCCTCCACACACACACGCGCGCACACACACACGCGCGCACACACACACACATATATATATATATACATGAGATATATGTTGCCTAATATATATATATGTATGTATATATACATAAATATATATACATATATATATATATATACATATATATATGTTATTTTACTATATATATATATGCAGTATATATTATATATACATATACTATATGATGTATACATATATATATATGCATGTATATATACATAAATATATATACATATATATATATATATAGATGTATGATATATACATAAATATATATCCATATATCTATAATATATATGTATGCATATATACATAAATATATATACATATATATATATATTATATGTAGGCATTTATACATTAAATATATAACATATAAGATATATATATATATATATTATATATATATATATAGATATATATATTATATATATATATATGTATATATATATATATATACATATACACATACATATATATATATATATATACATGAAGGCGGCGAGCTGGCAGAAACGTTAGCAAACCGGGCGAAATGCGTAGCCGTATTTCGTCTGCCGCTACGTTCTGAGTTCAAATTCCGCCGAGGTCGACTTTGCCTTTCATCCTTTCGGGGTCGATAAATTAAGTACCAGTTACGCACTGGGGTCGATATAATCGACTTAATCCGTTTGTCTGCCCTTGTTCTTCCCTCTATGTTTAGCCCCTTGTGGGTAGTAAAGAAATATATATATATACATACACACATACATATCTACATGTGGCGATTTTCTTTCTCCGTCTTTCCTTCTTTGGACTTTTTCTTTATTTCTGACGAAAAGTTCCGCTCAAAACGTGAAATCCTTTTCTTTTCTGTGCTTTCCTGAGCGTCCAAAAACACTTTACTTATGCCACGTCCTCGCGTTGTTGTTTTTTCTTGCTTGTTCATGCTTGGATTAACTATGTACATATATGCCTGTGCGTGTGTGTGTGTGTGTGTGTGTGTAATTTATGTGTAAGCCTTTGAGTGTATAATTGCATATGTACGTATATACGAATCCATATACCAGAATTCTCAATCTTTGCACTTTTCCTTCTTAACACATGACAGATTTATATTAGGTACCCCCAAAAATGTTTGATCTGTCAACTGAAGAAAACTATCGTTATTCTGAACGTGGCATAGATAACCATATAACATTTCATAAGCCTTAACGATATTTTAATCTTTATGGATGCAACAGCTCTGACCAGTGTAGTCATTAATATATTTTCGTCAATCCTGAATTATCTGTTTGTGTATATTCCATATTTCTACGTAGTAACGCCGAACATATGTGCATACACAACAATGAAAAATTCAGACACTAATAATAACAAATCTCTCCGGGAATGTTCAATAAAAATATTCTGCCTTAGTTGTGTCGAAGTAATTGTGTAGAAACCATACAGTTAGCTGTTCATCAAAGCAGAAAAAAATGACAATAAAGTTATATGGTTAGATTCATATTGGAACTGTATTAGAAAACTGATGTTGCTTTTTCCCATTTGAAACTTAAAAGAAAGCGTAAAAGGAATATTCAAATAGAGCAGCCAACAGAGATTCGCAAGAGAGGAATTAAGACCTCCCCTATATTATATCATTAGGAAATAGCGTACAAATCATTGTTATCTGCCTGAATATGTGTTCCATTTTTTTTTTTAATGCAATGGAAATATGCCGATGCATTTAGCAAACTACGTTCTCTCCGACGACACCTCGATATGTATAAAATCTCTCTCTGTTTTTCTCACTGTTTCTCACCTTCTCTTCATTCATACATATATATGTGTGTGTGTATACATATATAGAAAAATATGTAGTATACACAGACACAAATACACACATATCTATATATGTGTATATATATATATATATATATATGCATATTGACAAGAAGCTATGTATGTATATATATATAGGTAGTGAAATTGATAGAGAGTAATCTCATAGAAATAAATATATTAATGTATGCACACACACACATACATACACACACACACGCATATATACATATGAGCGAGAGAGACAGAGACAGACGAAGAGAGAAAGAGAGAGAGAGAGGAATATATTCGAAATATTCTAGGAAGAAGAGTCTTCATTATATTATGTGAATTTGATGAGGTATTTGTAGACAATTATGTTTTGATTTCTACTACCATAACATCTATCTGACCACATCGATAAATATATACACACACACATACAGATATATTATATAATATATTATATATATATATATATATATATATATATATATATGTATATATATATATTATATATATATGCATATAGATTGATATATTTACACGTATAATTACATATATATAGTGTGGTGTGCGTGGGCGTGTGCGTATGTGTGTGTGTGCGTGTATATATATTTCAATACCGAGCAAACAAATCACGAGAAAAATATTTCATGAATAAATAAAAATTTACGAAGGTACCATTGACTCTGTTATTATCTACTGTAAAAAATTAAAAATGTAAGTAACAGAAAGAATAATAGTAGCGATTGCTGCTGGAAATAACCCTGAAAACATTTATTGAAATCACCAAAATACACTGATAAAAACTACAGAAATCAAACGTCCGTAGGCAAACGGGATAAGACAATCCTTCAGCATGCATTCAAGTATTTGGACTCACGTGTACCGGTTTCTGGACTGACATAATAGTCTAACCTTCCTCAGCACGAGTTATGATAGAAATTCCCAACCCGTCGTGTCGAAGCAAGGAGACATACTTAGTATTTCCTTTGATTAATTTTTCATCCTTCAGGTGTATATAGTTATGGTATATTCTGTAAAGAACATAGTAGAGTACAGTATAAAGCTCGTCCAAGCTTCAGATTTAACCTCTGATATCCAGTAGTAGTATTATACGTACTTCCAGGTTTGCGTTTGGGCATCTGTTATGTGTGAATAAGTAACTGAAGAAATTGGAGCCAGGGAATCGTCTGGGAATCGAAACCGCGATCCTACAAATGCGAGTCCGCTGCCCTACCCACTGGACCATTGCGCCTCCACATATTTTTTTATTTACACACACACACACACACACACACACACACACACACACATATATATATATTTATATATATATGTATATTTATGCGTATACATGTATGTGTGTGTGAATGTATATATATGCATACATATACGTATATGTATGTGTCTGTGCCCGCGTGCCCGTGTATACGCGTGTATGTGTCCGAGCGTTTAATCTTAAAGTGCAGTAAGGAAAATTGCATGTGTAAGCAACCACGAATAACAAATCATTAGTACAAAGAAATAAAATACCAATCACTTTAAAATGGTAACCACTTGAACAGTACGAGAACCACCATCCCACTACATCTACACATCCAAAGCAGTCTGCCAACGCTCCTTCAGCAACAAAACATCCTGATAAACGAATTGACTCGTTCTAAATTCAGGCCATGAAAGAAAGAATGGATGTTCTGAAAGCTGAAGATTTTAAGCTTACGGAGACAATATTTACGTATCGCATGAGGGAAAACAACTACATGTCATACTACAGCGAACCAGTTGCATAAAAAATAAATGTCCAGCCGAGCTCTCTCTTTTTGGATCCTACTTCTTCAATTATATATATAAAAACTGATATCATGCATAATTTCCGGTGTCCTCATCCCATTAGTTTACATAGTATAGGGAATGAAGCCCTTAAGTGTATATAACAGATGCATTCACATACACACACAAACATTCATATGTACACACATTCAA
>NC_043010.1:40052125-40079625 GCF_006345805.1 Octopus sinensis
TTACCATAAAGCAGAAGATCAATGAAAAAGAGAATACTTACACTGAGCTATTGAGAAATCTACAGTTACTCTATCCAGATTACAGATACAGATTTATACCTGTAATTATTGGAGCCCTAGGATATGTAACATACTGCCTAAGTACCAACCCTGAGAAATTTGGTTTCTCAAAACCAGAAAGGAGAAAGCTAATTCGAAGACTACAGATCCAGTCCATCACTGGAACTGTAAAAATCTTAAAATTTCCAGAGGTTTAGCGTTGAAATATATATGAGCATGTCTAGATATGCAACTATAAGCATGATAATACTTAAAGCAAAACATACAAATCTGCGCAGATACATACATACATACATACGAACATACATATATATACATATACATACATACATACAGACAAAGCAAAATACCCTTGGATCTAGGTTAGAAACCGGCTCTTAATCTATTGGCAAGAGACCTTAAAATAAAACTGAACAATGGCATACATACATACATACATGCATACGGTCTGACAGTAAATTCCATTTGTATCTTTCCACAGGTGCATTAGGTCATATACAAGCAATTTTACAAAGACCTGAAAATAGTGGGTTTCTCGAAGAAAGTGCAAAAGAAACAGGTGTAGATTTTTCAAATCTAATCCAGGAGCGACGCAATGAAGACTAGTAAAAAATTTCGAAAATTCTTCATCTAGCAGTCCTCAGAGGAATATATGCGCACAGTTCGGTGTGTGCATCGACAGCTCAACAATCAAACCAACTCTACCACAAACTTACTATCACCGAGGTTTCTTCTAACTCAGAAATCTTGTCGCTTTGTTAAAGACCGTCTTGATTTCTCTCTTAAGAAGAACATACATATAATATGTGAACAGATACAATGCAGAGTGTTTTGTTGCTACGTGTTGAAATATCATTTGAACGTTAGAGTACCTTATTTAATTCTCTGATATGCATTCAACGTAACGGAACTGACCGATAATTTCGCTGAGATCCCCGTGCGAATCATGGTATGTGTTACTGCGTATTGGAAGAAATTAAATTATTGGATATCTATTCAATGGCAATGATTTATGTTTTAAAAGGTCTGATCACTATTCCCACGTCTTTCTCACGTCGTACGTCATTGAGGCGAGGGATCCACGAAGCTCGGATTTTGGTGAAAGCTTATTTCATTGAATCACAGAAAGTAGTGTCTTCTACAATAATATTATTTTCTTTATATTCTACTATGATCCGGTGGCAAGTATAACGGTGAAGGTAAGAGCTAAAAATCTATAATTTGAGAAAATAGACACTAAGCTGGTAATTAATTGAATTTTGAAAGCGTTTATACAATTGAAATTTAAGATTTTATATTTTATACGTCTAATATTGTTTCTGTTACTTCATTTGTAGACGATGTTTTCGTTTTATATTAATGCAACTCATGTTCAATGACATAAAAACATCCACAGACACAAACAAAGACACATATACACACATCCACACTGACACCCGCGAAGATACACATAGACAGACACACACACACTTATATGCCACGCACAGACTCGTATATATGTGTTATTATTCGATTCAAGTGGATGCTACATTTTTCAATGGTGTCAGTTAAAGCATATAAATAAAATGAAATAAAACAGAGACTAGCAGAAAAATATGTCTTCGTCCAATAAACAAGAGCTGTTCAACAAGAATTTAATATTTTTCAACATTTACGCGCAGAAATGACCACATGACTAAGAACCTCGCGTGGCAACAACGTGGTTTCGTGTCCAGTTCCACCCTGCGACAATTTGGATATATGTCTTCTAATAAAGCCTCTGGTCGACCAATGCCTTTCTGATTAAATTTGGTCGACGGTAACTTTGTGGATGCCGGTCGCGTATGTATAAGTATATGTATATCTGTATGTATGTACGCATGTATGTATGAATGTATGTATGTATATATATCACAGGCCTTTAATTAGGACTTGATACAGTCCTTAAATCGCAGCCTTGGTTTCTGTCGGAGTCTCCTTCCATCCACAAGTTCTCGATAGAGCATCTGCTTAGGAATCCTTCTATCCTTCATTCTAATAAGGTGTCCAGTCCAACGCAACCGGTGCTTGTGCACCATCACCTCAATACTCAAGATATCAGCTGTCTTCAGGATCTGTGTGTCTGGAATGTTTGGGAGAACAGTGCCTGTCATGGTCACAGATAGAGGAAGCAGGTTAAGGAGGGGATCGACACTTTTGAGAGAGCACGTATCCAGCATGAAGAACTTAAGCGAGCTGCACGAAAGCGCACGGCTCGTATAGTGAATGGGGAAAGCTTGGTCTGCAATGTTTGCAGTCGTGTATGCTTGTCAAGAGCCGGGCTCATTAGCCACCAACGGAGCCGCAAATGCAAAATATAAGTTAGTCCTAGAGCGCACAATGTTCCTGAAAGTCGGCAATGGTATTCCTCGGTCACGAATGGACGACCATCGCATATATATATATATATATATATATATATATATATATATATGTGCACTTTTAATGGTCAGTCCTCTAAATTTTGTAAGTAAAAAAAATTTAATGTTCGGCTTTTGAAAATATGCTAACCCACTGGTTTTAATTGATTAATATCAAGTTCTAACTTATTTAATTATATATATATATATATATATATATATATATATAATATATATATATATATATATATATATATATAATTAAATAAGGGTAGAACTTGATATTAATCAATAAAACCAGTGGGTTAGCATATTTTCAAAAAGCCGAACATTAAATTTTTTTTACTTACAAAATTTAGAGGACTGACCATTAAAAGTGCACAGCCTATATGTTAAACATAGACGTCAAATCGCCATTAGCACGAAGAATGTGTTCCCCAATGCTTTGGTCGGCCCGAGGCTATAGAAGAAGACACTTGCCCAAGATGCCACGCAGTGGGACTGAACCCGGAACCATGTGGTTGGTAAGCAAGCTGCTTACCACACAGCCACTCCTGCACCTATGACTAATAATTTATTTTATAGACTCATGAGAGTTGGATGACAAAGTTAACTTCAGTGAGAAATTTGAAACCAGAACGTAGATAGCAGGAATGGATGCAAGATCTTTCCAATCCATCGACATATTAATTAAGAGAATTTTTTGAAAAGGATTCAAAAGGTAACGCTACTGGTGGAATCTCCTTATTTAAAGAGTAAAGACGTGACGCTATTCAAAGTTTATGAGATACGGTGGGTACAGGAGGTAAGAGGTCTATAAAAAATAGAATTATAATTAAATAAATATTAAATGAGAATTGTGGAGAAGCTTAGATTTAAGAAGTATAGAAACGGATGACAGGAGATTCCATCTATTTAGTGTTGGCAATTAAGGAGAGGAGTGATAAAAGAAATTAATGGAATGGGGAACAAACATTGATGAAAAAAGTAAATAATTAATAATGAAGAAGGAAATAAATGGTGCAACATTACAAAAAAGTTAATTCGTAAGTTGTTGTAATACTTTAAATTAGAAAAGCAAGCTTAAATAAAACATAAAGGGGTTTGAAAGAAATATTTAAGTTAATGTGATATTTATGAGCTGGTACTTAAACTAACAATGGAATTGAGAGAAGTAGGCTCAGGGAATTGTAGTAATAGCCCTTATATGAGAATAACGAAAAACGTTAATTCAAATTAAAATATGATAAATATCAACAAATATTTTTCGATTAAACTCATGTGATATTCATTAGTTGCTATGTATATTTCGCCAGTCGCTACGTTCTGAGTTCAAATTCTGCCGATGTCAAGTTTGCCTTTCATCCTCTCCTGGTCGATAAATTAAGTACCAGTTGAACACTGAGGTCGATGTAATCGATTATTTCCCTCCCACCAAATTTCAGTCTCTATGCATTTTGCAGAAAGGTCCTTTATTTTCTAAGGCGGCGAGCTGGCAGAAACGTCAGCACGCCGGGTGAAATGCTCAGCTGTATTTCGTCTGCCGCTTCGTTCTGAATTCAAATTCCGCCGAGGTTGACATTGCCTTTCATCATTTCGGGGTCGATTAAATAAGTACCAGTTACGCACAGGGATCCATATAATCGACATAATCCGTTTGCCTGTTCTTGTTTGTCTTCTCTGTCTTTAGCCCCTTGTGGGTAGCAAAGAAATAGAAATAGGTATTTCGTCTGTCTTTACGTTGAGTTAAAATTCCACCGATGTCGACTTTGCCTTTCATCATTTCGGGATCGATAAATTAAGTTCCAATTGTGTATGGGGTTGATCTAATCGACTGCCCCTCCCCCAAAATTTCAGGCCTTGTGCCTAGAGTAGAAAAGATTAGTTGGTATAAGAAATAAGAAAAGAATGATGCTTAACTTCACCAAAAATTATTTTGATATTTGCTTTGTTACACATACTGATATAAAGTGAAATACTTATGGGAAGTTTGTGAAGGGAAATGTATGAATATTTTGCCTGCAAGACATTACAGATTCAGGGAAATAAAGGAGTTGCTTTATAGAAGTATAAATCTAGGTAGACAATGTGTAAAATGGGTGGAAGAATGTATTTATATGACTAAGAGATAATGTATATAACACTTCATTATTCAGGAAAAACTGATACAGGTGTGTGAAAGCGATAAATTGCCTGTAAGAACTTTGTTGAAATATATTTCATGAAATTCCTGTAATTCAAATAAATATAGCTTTCCTGCACAACTTCCATAAATTTTCACTTTTACTTTATCGTTCATTATCCGTATATGAACTCTTCCTTTGACCAGCATTAACTTGTTAACTCTTTAAGGTATTAATTTTGCTATAACGTGATAATTTCAATATGGAAACCATAATCATTGAGGGGTGACATTATAATCGAATATAGAAAAAAATGAATGTAATAACAAAACTTTATAAACGAAAGGAGATAATTCTATGTCATTTAACGATTAATGAATACATTGAATTACGTGTAGCTTTAAAATACCGCATGAATGATTGATACTTTCAATGCAAAAGTGTTGGGTTTTGTGTTACGTGATTATACCCTTTCTTGTTTAAAAGTAATTATTTAATTTACAATATTACTATATTAAAAGCGGCGAGCTGGCAGAAACATTAGCACGCCGAGCGAAATGATTAGCGTTCGTCTGTCGTTACGTTCTGAGTTCAAATTTCGCCGAGGTCTACTTTGCCTTTCATCATTTCGGGGTCGATAAATTAATTACCAGTTGCGTACTGGGGTCGATTTGATCGACTGTCCCCCTACCACAAAATTTCAGGCCTTATGCCTAGAGTATTGCCGAAAGGCGGCGAGCTGGCAGGAACGTTACTACGCCGGGTGAAATATTTGCCGTATTTCGTCTGCCGTTACGTTCTGAGTTCAAATTCCGCCGAGGTCGAATTTGCCTTTCATCCTTTCGTGGTCGATTAAATAAGTACCAGTTACATACTGGGTCGATATAATGGGCATAATCCCTTTGCCTGTCCTTGTTTGTCCTCTCTGTGTTTAGCCCCTTGTGGGTAGTAAAGAAATAGGTATTTCGTCTGAGTCCAAATACCACCGAGGTCAACTTTACCTTTCATCCTTTCTGGGTCGATAAATTAAGTACCCTCTCCCAAAATGTTGGGTCGTGTATTTAGAATAGAAAAGAATATTATTATATTAAAAATATCGAAAACAAGTCAGTGTCGGAATTTGTGCGTTAGTATTGTTGGTTTTTGTTTTAAAATCGACCTTCATAACAGCGTTACGTTGGTCGATTGAAAATATACGTATCAACAGGCGTAGTTAAAAGAAGCATTATTTAAGAGCACAAAATATATTAGTTTCCGTTTTTAAATACAATATGGTCAACCCATTATTTCAGGGAATGAACTACAAACAACTTAATAAAATACAGTATTTTTAAACTCGTATTAATCCATATTTACGAAGCACCATATCTAGATAATATAATTAATTAGGGCAGTTTTTTGTAGACGACCAGTTCAAGATAATTAAACTCAAAACTTTTCGTTCTCATTTCCTCGCAACCGGTTATGATGTTTTCTTTTCCCTTCTGTCGATTGTTTTCCCATTAACTCACTTACCGACGAAATCAATATATATATATATAATATATATATATATATATATATATATATATATATATATATATATATATTTATACATCAGAAAATACATATATATGGACACTTATAGATTAGATATTTTTTTCATTTAATTTTGGTATATATATGTAAGTATGTGTGTGGAAGTGTGTATATTGATTTATTGTGAATGTATTGTATCGAAATATGTACGATAGAATGAACTCAATTTAATATGCTGTACTTAATTTTACTGTTTTAACTATATTTAGAATGTAATTAAATTTTGTATTTTGAAATGATTATCAGACTCTGATTTGCTTTCATAAACTAAAATTGTTCTTCACGAAGCTACTTCAATGTTTCATTTTCCCACTTGACTAGTAGATTATTGAAAAGCGCTATTGCAATGCGCAAAATGTCCGTTCGAAAACTATAATCGAGTAACCATAACGAGATAAGAATATACTGAGAGTATTGTTCCTTCCAGCAGTACGAAACATAATTGATGCTGAAAAGGATTGACCGGCAACTCTCAGCCTGCAGGATAACCAAATGTTTCTTTTCTTTACTCATGTAACCCACATACGGAATTTGATATTGGATTCATCCGAACCATGAAGAAACAATTTTTGATTTACTATGAACGTAGAATATTCGCTAATAAGGCATTGACGTAAATATATTGAAATGTTTTCTAGTCCTTTCTCTACATTACAAATCAATACTCTCATATCATGCTAATGTCCATGGTCTTTGTATTACAGTAGGGTAGGTAGAACCATCCGCATGCATTTTCTGTTTGTATTTGTGTGTGCATATATTTACATACATGTGCAATACATACACATACATGCACACACGTACAACGCACACTCACACACGAACACATATATATATTATGAAAGTATATATATGAGTGTGTGTGCATGTATATATATATATATATATATATATATATATATGTATTTATATTTATATATATATACACTTTTTTATACAAGGGGTGGCAATGCGAGCTACAACCACAGGAACATTATAAAATTCAAAGATAGACCAAACACATACAAATCTTATATACTAATTTACAACTAAACAGTCCGACATTTTAAAAAATTTTAGAATTCAGTAATATATAAGTATCATAAACAAATTAAAATATACATTTTGCATATAACACGCTTAAAACTGTTAGAATAAGAGAAATAAATATAATGATAATAAAATAAATATGGCATATCAAAAGACGAATAAAATTCCGGCGAATAGTACATAGACTATAATACATATACAAGCTTACAAAAATATAAGTTATACAGAAGTCCATCTACAGGCCGTTTCGGGGATGTGCCAATTAATATTAGACATACCAGTACTTAAAATAGGCACTCCCCTCATCAGGATGTCCTATACAACACATATAAAACATGAATAAATACACAAATACACAATCACATACCGGGCATTCTCAGAACACGGCATTTACGTACACCCAGAAATTTTTCGTCGATCCTGAATGGAACTTTATACGGATACAATTCGATCCAGCCGCCATAGTAAATTGTATGCACATAACGCCATCTGGACCATTTCACTTCAGCACTTAATTTATTTTATTTTATTTTATTTCAATTTTATAAATTCTCCCATACATGCAAAGCCACATATTCAGGTTCATGGTAAACGAGATAAAACTAAAGTAATGTAATTATTAAAAAAAATAGCTGTTAGTCGAGGACTGCTTACATCATTTCTACCTACCGTATCAAATTACAAGGGTTTTTTTTTTACATTCCTTATGGATCCTTTTTGGAAAAGCTTCTATTTGCATTCTAATCGTTATATGTTTTCTGGATGTGGATATGCTACTGATACAGAAGTTTTGATGGAAAAATATATTTACTACAATAATCGAAGGAAGGGTTTTATAAATACCACTTAAAATTGATATTAACTGAGATCCGTAAAAATCAATATCATCTCCTCAGGCTTAATATTTTTATTAATAGGCCGTGTAATTTTTAATAATTTTATGCAACTAGATATTTGGATATTCCAATAAATTCTTTAATGACAAACAACATATTATAATTCAACTGTCCGTGTATCATTGATCAGCATTATGAGTATAGCGTTGCATTAAGGAACTGTATTTTATAAAAGGGAGCTGTAGCCCTGAAAAGTTCAGAAATTATTGCTCTGCACTCTCATATTAGTCAGCTAGAGATGGCAGTAAATCCTCCTCAGATCAAACTAGCGTTTTAAAAATGTATAAAGCTTTGGACAGGTGACATGATCCTAACGTGAAAGACTTTGAAGAGGAACGGTTTGTATTTAAACAATATTTAGCATTAAACATACACAACAATGAAACATTATGAATCACTATGACTAGAGAACTTCTAAGTTGTTATTTGGCCTAACAGTAATATCTATTTCTTTATTGCCCACAGGGGGCTAAACATAGACGGGACAAACAAAGACAGACAAGGGGATTAAGTCGATTATATCGATCCCAGTGATTTACTGGTACTTATTTAATCGACCCCGAAAGGATGAAAGGCATAGTCGACCTCGGCGTAATTTGAACTCAGAACGTAGCGGCAGACAAAATACCACTTGGCATTTCGCCCGGCGTGCTAGCGTCTCTGCCAGCTCGCCGCCGTCCTAACAGAAATATCAGTGACATCCCGTTTAAACCAGACCTTAAGAAAAATGAACTAAAAACAGAAATAGAATAATAATAATAATACTAGTAATGATAATGAAGGCATACGTTAGATATTGCAGTAGTAGATAAACTGCATCTGAAATAAAATCTTGGACTGTCCACGTCTGCGGCATCACTGATTACACTTTTTATGTTTTTGGTCAGTAAATGTTATTTCCTATTTGCTTCTGTAGTAATGAAAGGATATTACTACCATTCTCTTCAAACTTTGCTTTTGTAACCTGGACA
The DNA here is from genome assembly GCF_006345805.1 of Octopus sinensis. NCBI lineage: Eukaryota > Metazoa > Mollusca > Cephalopoda > Octopoda > Octopodidae > Octopus > Octopus sinensis. Next base: position 40,061,161 of record NC_043010.1, read on the forward strand.
TCAATGTTTTGAAACTGACCTATATTCCATTACATTTCAAACATATTAAGTGCCGAGTTGCTGAAGCAGTAATATCGTTATAGCAAATATTCTGCTCATTACCACAGATTTACATATCCTTGGCTTGACCTTAAGCACTTGAACATGTTCCTAAGTGGCTGACAATATGTGCATCTCTGATCATGAGCAGGAGTAGTAAGGGAGCATCGTAGCTATCTGTTAAGGGGAATTATTTGGAATTTGAGTAAATGTAACAAAGCAAATTTTGAAGGAAGTATTAGCCATTTTCCTAGGAGTAAATAGGTAGGGAACAGTAGTTGCTATCTAAGGACAAAACTCATGTTACACAGCGTTATATATCAGTTCAAATGCAGAGTATATATTGTCTACACAATAACAAAAACAATAAAAACAAGAGCACTCAGTGAGTGCAAACTTCCGCCAAGGCAACACCAACGCCCTCTCAACGATTAACAGCAAATGATTTTTAAAATGAGAATATCTAAAATAAACTCGACCGCTCTCACAAACGAGAATACTTAAAATGAACCCGACCATTCTCAAAAATTAATTAAAAAAAAAACGGAAAAAATAAAATAGAATCCTTGTCCGGTAGCGGATTGATCCCAAAATCTAATCAGTCCGTGCCAGTCGCAGGGCAAAACATCTTTGAAAGTTTCATGCAAATCCTCCAGCCGTTTCTGAGGTATCTTGTCCACTGTCAAAACACACAAACAAATAAGCACGACTGAAAGCAATACCTCCACCTTAACGAAAGCGGAAGTATTGCTTTCCACCATTATAATCAATTCTACCATTATAATCAATCAGAGGAACCCTTATGGCAGGTTTTTCATAAATATAGGAAAATGATATCATTAGTCCGGGTAAGACAATGTTGCGATGCGGAGTTTCTAAAAGAACACAACATACAGTTTTGTCTCCGTATCTGCCAACCATCAAACTTGCCCAAAATCTACAGTAGTAAGCATCAATGACGTCATAAGACGCAGAGTTTCTGCGTCGTTACACGTCAATAGCCCAGGGTACCAAACCGTTGTTCGTTGCCATAGAAAACTTGTTCTTATATTAGAAATGTATATAGTGTATTTACTGCTGTGTCCAAAGCTTTGTCACGCTGGAATTAATTAACGAAAGGCACACTAAGCCGCGTTGAATGAAGTTTTTAAACTACATACAAAAACTAAACTGATATCCACTTAACTCCATGGTCTTCATGCAGAATACGTCCTTGGGACATTTTCCACTGTAATTATTTTCGGACAGGTCAATGGTAGAACTGATATTTTGGTATGTGATCTGGAGAGATGGTCAAACCTAACCGATGTGGGATCATCTTTTAATCTTTCATAGTTTCTTACGACACTTACACCAAGATAGATCGGCCGTAAATTGGCGGTCATTCCCGTAGAAAACGAACGGTAGATGTTGCATGCATGAAAAACGTCCAGTCTTCCGCGAAAATATGCAAATATTTGCAAAGGGCTGCTCCTATTGATATAGAAAAATGGTGAAACCTGAATGATGTGGGATCCTCAATTAGTTTTCAGTGGTTCTTTCATTTTACATACTCTTTTATTCTTTTACTTGTTTCAGTCATTTGACTGCGGCTATGTTGGAGCACCGCCTTTAATCGAGCAAATCGATCCCGGGACTTATTCTTTGTAAGCCCAGTACTTATTCTATCGGTCTCTTTTGCCGAACCGCTAAGTGACGGAGACGTAAACACACCAGCTGGGGGTAAACACACCAATGCTGGGGGAGAAACATAGACACACAACCCCCCCCACACACACATATATATATATATATATATATACACATATATGCGACAGGCTTCTTTCAGTTTCCGTCTACTAAGTCCACTCACAAGGCATTGGTCGGCCCGGGGTTATAGCAGAAGACACTTGCCCAAGATGCCACGCAGTGGGACTGAACCTGGAACCATGTGGTCGGTTAGCAAGCTACTTACCACACAGCCACTCTGCGCTTATGTATATATATATATATATATATATATATATATATAGATATATATATATATATAATATATATATATATATATAGATATATATATATATATATTCTATAATATATATATATTTAAGCAACTTGTATCTAAGGAGAATCTTGAGCCACTGTGAATATGGCATTATATTTTGTGTTGTAAAGTTCTTTAAGTTAGCTCCTTCAATCCATGAATATATTCACAATGGAATACTACAGAATAATATTTACTCTTCAAAATGACAGCTTATATTATATTTAAAACAACACCCTGGAAATAAGCAAACGTGGCAACACATCCATTGATATCTCTCCGGTTGGATTCTTAACATGCTGTCAAACCGATTATCTTCATCGTTGGTGCGTCACTCTGCCTAAGGTTTATTTTACTTTGCGCTTGCTTTCTAGCAAGGCCAAATTGTCTGGAGACATTATATGTTGCACTGTCAGATACTCATTCCGTAATTCAACATTGTTCTTTGTTTCTTCTCTCACTCTCGCTCTCGTCCAATTCATCTCTTTCTTTTGTAGTCATAATCATTCCTAACACAGTATCTCTCTAAAAACATGTTGTTTTTCGTCATCTGCTGCACGTATAACTGTGTTGCTTTATACACAGACACTCACACACATACATTCACACGCACATACACACACACACACATATATTTTTTTTTCTCTCACACATATATATATTTTTGTTCTCTCCTTGTTTTATCTGTGTCCCTTTCTGTAGAAGAGCGTAGGCTCGAAACGTAAAAGACTGTTTCTACTCCTGAGCGTTATACTAATAATCTGTTTGTATTGTACACCACCGTCTTCGTCTTTGTTTTTTCTTAAAATCTCCGTATATATATATATATATATATAATATATATATATATATATATATATATATATAATCTTATATATATATATATACATATATATATATATATATATATACATACATACATGCATACATACATACATACATACATACATACATACTACGTACATATATATATATATATATATATATATATATATATATATATATATATATATTATATATATATATATATATTATATATATCCACCATATATACATACGGCATTCACTCACACACACGATTATGTATGTGTGTGTGAGAGAGAGAGAGAGAGAGAGAGAGAGAGAAAGATAGAGAGTTAGATAGAGAGAAATTAGTATCAATAGCTAGCTTTGGTAATTATGTTTTCTTATATAATTTTTATGATAAAGCACCGACATTTTCAAACTTGAATTTTTCCTTGTTTATCTGGTGGCTGAATCTTTTGAGACTATATTTATTTGTAATTTCAATTTTGCGACTTAGAGGAAAGAGTATCATTATGGTTATTTTAAATAATATTTATAATTCTAATTTTAAATGCAACACAAAGAAGCGAATATCTTCTTAAAGTAATACGTTCAATTTAATAAAGAAAACAACATGTCGTGCTGTGTACTTTGGTGTTCAGATGAAAGGGTGACTAATTAGTCCACTACCTAAGTATGCAATGTAGCGGTATCAACATGGCAGTTCCGATTCAATAAAAGATCCTGGATTTCGTTGATGATTATTAGAAAAGCGAGGGACGAGAACCTAGAAACACCTGAACTAAAATATCATGTCAGGTAATATGAGAAAATTATGCGGGATGCGAGCGTCAAAGTAGTGAACACATGACGCAATGTTAGAAAATAACGTGTAGTGACATGGAATTAAATGTCACTCGAATACAATATTCAGAATAGAACAGTCTGTAATATTTTTTTCATATACAATATTGCTACACACACACTCACACAAGCACACCCATACACGAATATATATATATTATATATATATAATATATATATATATATATATATATATATATGTAAAAAAAATACAAAAACTGGTACAGAAACGCAAAACATTTAGAAGGCGATACAAAAAAACACGGACGGGACATTCGAAGCCTTCAATCTTCAGTCAAGAACCAGATCATCCTCGCAATTTCGGCAGATTAATCTTGAGATCGTTCCTATCCGGCCACACCCAAGGGGAAACTAAGCTACGAGCATTAGATTTCTTGGAAAAAGGATCGAATGCATACGAAAAAGGGACAGAAAAACGGACGATTCCACACGAATATAAATACAAAACGCAATAATAGTAATAACAGGACAAAAACAGCAGGTGTCTTACGACTATAGCCAGTACAATGTATGTATGATGTATGTATGTATGTATGTATGTATGTATGTATGTATGTATGTATGTATGTATGTATGCATGTTCATGTATGTACGTATGTATGTATGTATGTATGCATTATGTATATGTATGTGTATGCTCATGTATGTATGTATGTATGCATTATGTATATCTATGTGTATGCACATATATATGTGTGTGTGTATGTATGTGTATTCTCATATATGTGTGTGTATGTGTATGCTCATATATGCATGCGTATGTGTGTGTATTCATATATGCATGCGTATGTGCGTGTATTCATATATGCATGCGTATGTGTGTGTATGCTCATATATGTGTGCGTATGTGTGTGTATGCTCATATATGTGTGCATATGTGTGTGTATGTGTGTGTATGCTCATATATGCATGCGTATGTGTGTGCATTCATATATGTATAAATGTAGCTCTAATTGCGTCCGAATATTCATACCCAAACAGAAACACCTGCAAATACTTCAATATATACCTACAATCGTATATAGGTATATTTATGAGTTTTATTCTAAAAAAAATGTTCAGATTAAGTGAGATGTTGTCATAAATATCTTTTCCTAGATTTAAATATAATATTCTGCATCTGCTCGGGGGCTTCGTGCTAATGTTTATATGCCTCAATCATAGAGAAAAATAACCTACATTGCAATATCTCACACACAGGTAGCAATTTTCGTTTGCACATATTATATTTATAGTTGCCCTTTCCTTCAATTCGATATTATATATTACTAATAATGCCATATAAAACAATTTCTCATATGCTTTGTGGAAATTGCACGACAAAATATTTAGTCATATGTTTTATCAATCTTTTTTTAAAGAATTTTGTTCGCATTTGCTTCATCCTTGTCATGCTAATTTCTAAACTTATTTACGTTCAAATCGAAATATAGTAGTATTCCCAATAATTTATATACGCGTACCAATTTTTATGAATATGTTTGATATGCAAATTCGTATATTCAGTTGTGTTACAGCGCTAAACCTAATAGTATTTAAGCAATGTGTTCGTGGATAGTTGATGGGTTTCATGTGGTACTTATCAAAGTACAACGACCCTTGAAATATGCTATGCACCCATTATTTATTCTTTCTATCTTCAATTGCATTGTTTGCGCAGACGCATTTGTTTACGAACCATTGTAACTCTCAGTGCCGATTCTGAATTCTATAGAAATCTTCAGGACACGTAGCCTAAAGTTTTACGTTCAATTCGTGGTCCGGGTAACGCGATCTCAGAATTGACCAATGCATTTCATCTCACATTGCCCTAATTTACTCAACTAGAAATGGGTACCAAATAGTGAAACACGTACCAGTTTGTGTGTGCCTCAGTCTTTCTCTCTTCCTCTCAATGTCTCTTTCACCCTCTCTTGGTCACTATCAAGTTCTTTTTCTCTCGCTGACTTTCTCACTTCCTTTCTCTAGCTGTTACATTTCGGATGTTTCATTAAGTCAAGTGTGGAGTAACCATGATGTTGACTACACAAGCTCGCTATTATGTAAGAATCTAAGAACGAAACTATGGTACACTTTATGAAGCTCACCAATCACCGTTATTTGCATCTAATAAGCTCAGAGACGTAAACGCAGCATTAACATGAGCATTCTGAGTTAAAGTACAAAGAAGCAAAATAATAGCTCCATTATGTATATATATATATATATATATATATATATATGTATATGTATATACAGCAATAAGAAAATGGAAGGGATCAAGAGGTGGTATTGATTAACTTTTAGACATTATGTTAAAAAAATTATAACAATATACATGTATAGCATAATGTGCTTTACATATACTATATATAAAAATACCAGTAATTATTAAAATATATAACGTAGATCACAAAAGATATTCACACTCACTTTCAACGTTATAGCACAATTCTGCTGTTTACAGCAGTTGTTGGAAAGAAGGTGTGTAGCGTTTGATCGTCGCATTGACCATGACAGAGAAAGTTGTCATGGTGATACCTGCTCAGAGGCCTACTCAAAGTTGCAGGAAGTGTATGACGAGGAGTGTATGAGCCGCACACAAGTGTACGAGTGGTTGAGATGTTTCAAAAATGGTAGAAAAAATGTCGATACTGACTAACGTTCTGGGAAACATTCAACCAGAACTGAGAAAAACATCGTAGATGTGCGTGCAGCTGTGATGGGAAATTGTCGAATCACCATCTGTGAGTTATTAGAGGATGTGCAGATTAGTTACAGTTCAGTTCAGTCCATTGTCACTGATGATTTGGTTATGAGACTCGTACCTACCAAGTTTGTGCCAAAACTGCTTTCAGATGACCAACAAGATACTCGGGTTTCAGCTGCACAAGATCTTGATTGTGTCGAGAACGATGAAAACTTTTTGAAAACATTGCGTAGGCCTCTGAGCAGGTATCGCCAAGCTTTTGACAAAATTTAATGCAGATTCTCTGCTCAACTATCCCTGACAGAGTCAACGCAACGCGACGAATACAACTATACACTTTCATTCAAAGTACTGCTGTAAACAGCGGAAGTGAGCTAGAACGTTACAATTTAATGCGCATGCAGAACAGTATACAAGGTCAGTCTGTGTCAAGCGGCTTTAGTTCGCGTGCCTTAGCTTCGTTAGTATGAAACCGGTCCCTATACTTTTTGATTAGACCAACTATGTATGACTATGTAAGTCTCTATGTGTGTGTACACACAAACACACACATACATGCACACACATATGCACATATACACATTTATATATATATATATATGTGTGTATGTGTGAGTGTGATTGTGTGTGTGTTTATGTAAATGGTTCAAGCTGCTCCAGGAACTGAATTCCATTTTACTATTTCTGAATATGATACGAATAAAAACATACTAACATTCAAGTGGCCTAAACCTTAATACATTTTACGCTGAATTGGAACGATACATACGAATTACACGCGAAACAAGGAAATATATGCATTATATGCATTAGGCGCAGGAGTGGCTGTGTGGTAAGTAGGTTGCTTACCAACCACATGGTTCCCAGTTCATTCCCATTGCGTTGCACCTTGGGCAAGTGTCTTCTGCTATGTCCTCAGGCTGATCAAAGCCTTGTGAGTGGATTTGGTAGCTGAAAGATGCCCGTCGAGTATACGTATATATATATATGTGTGTGTGTGTGTGTGTGTGTGTGCGTGTGTGTATGTGTGTGTTTATAGGTTTATGTGTCTTTGCCCCCCCCCCGCACAGCGCTTGACAACCGATTCTGGTGTGTTTACGCCCCCGTAATTTAGCGGTTCGGCAAAAAGAGCCCGAGATAATAAGTACTAGGCTTACAAAGAATAAGTCCAGGGTTCGATTTGCTCGACTAAAATCGGTGCTCCAGCATGGCCGCAATCAAATGACTGAAAAAGTAAAAGAAAAAAAGAGAGTATATGTAATATATTTGTACATATATATGTACATATATATGTATATTTGTACATATATATATATATATATATATAACGGGAAGCTTTATGAAAATAAACAAAAGACGAAGGCAGGTGGAAAACAAACGAACAATTGTATTAGTATGGCGCTCAGGAAATATAATATAAAACAAGTCTTTAACGTTTCGAGCCTACGCTCTTCAACAGAAATACACAGAGAGAGAAAAACACAGAAAGAAGGAGAGAAAAAAAAAATGCGTGCAGTAGCTAACGAATCAACATGGCGATCTAACAGAACAAGTAACGAAATACGTAAGGAGAATCTAAACTGGATATTAATTACAGCAGGAAAATTATATCTGCATGGAAAAACACTTGTAGACTTAGATGCTTTATTCTCATTTCTTATAGAGATATTTAATGCAAGAACGACACGGATATTAAATACATATTTGCAGCATTAGGAATACAAAGACACACTCACTCACATACATGCACACAGGTACATATACATGCGCACAAACCCACACACAATCACGTATGTTTATGTATACGAATTGATAATCAAGTACAAACACATATGTATGCATCTATACTGAGTAAACATGTACACTCGGCATATATACATGTGTACATATACCAGACATGCACATACATAGACAAATGTCTATACATACATACATACACGAATATATATATATATATATATATATATACATATATACATATGCATATATATTCATATATATGTATCTACATACAAAAATATATGTATATATATATATATATATATATGTATATATATGCATATATATATATACGTATATATATACATATATATGTATATATATTCTTATATATTTATATACATACATATATATATATGTATATATGTATATAAGCAAATATTTCATCCACTTATCTATCTATGCATATCTATGTACACATATATGGATACACAGTATACATGTTAATATCATGTACATAAACGAACATGTATATATATATGTATATATACCAATATGAGAACATAATTGATGTGAGGATAGGAGATATTTATCCGAATGCAAATACTAATTCAATGTGGGTAAGTAATTTCGAAAAATAAGAGGCAATCTAAAATCTGAAATATACCTGTATTTCAATTTATTTAAACAAGATATATGTAGAAATTGAATTATTATCTTTGTTACGTAATTATTTGTTTTCGGATGATGACAATAACAATAACGACAACAGCAATAATAATAATATACGATGATGATGCTGACATAATTATTACAACAGAGTTCTTGTAATATAATAACGTAAATATTAATAGAGATAACCATAGAAAACCAAGGAAAGTAAATATATATTAATATTAGAAGAGACAAAGACGGGGAGCTGGCAGAATCGTCCGGATGCCGCCGAAATTCTTCGCATCAGCTTGTCTGTCTACATGTTCTGAGTTCAAATTTCGCCAAGGTCGATTTTGCTTTTCATCATTTGGTGGTAGATAAAATACGTACGAGTTCAGTGTGTGCATTGATGTAATCAACGTCTTCCCTTCCCAGAATCTGCTAGCCTTGTGCCAAAATATGAAATCAATAGTAGATATAATGAAGCTGAGCTGATAAAATCGTCAGCGCTGCAGGAAATATGCTTCGCGGCATTTTGTCCGCCTTCAGGTTTTGAGTTCAAATTACGCTGAGGTCGAGTTTGCCTTTAATCCTTTCGGGGTTGATAAAATAAGTATCTGTTCAACACTGGGGTCAATGTTATCAACTTATCTCTTCCCCTGAAATTTCTGACCCTGTGTCGAAGTTTGAAATCAATATTAAAATAAATAAATGGAGAAAGGTTATGGCACCGGAAGACAAGCTTAACGGCATTTTGTCCATCTTTACGTACCGAGTTCAAATACCACTGAGATCAACTTTACCTTCCATCCACTCGACGTTGATAAAATATGTACCAGTGGTCTTACCCACCTCGCTGAAATTACTGGTCTTCGGCCAAAATTTGGAAACAGAATTAAAGGGAATTAAATGTATATATATGTACATATTCATGAAAGTCCAATCCACACACGCTCACACACACGCACATCGGTAACATTCATCAATTTCTTGAAACTGAGGTCATAACCCCGAAGTATTGAATACAAGGTACGTCTACATTAATTCATATATTTGATTTCTTGTGATATACTTTGCATTCACTTCGCATTGGTCTGACCTTACCCACGATCTTTTATACAATACTTATATATAGACATACACATATGTATATATATACATGTATATATATACATGTATATATATACAAACACACATATATATATATATATATATATATATATACATATATACATAAAACAATACATACATATGTATGTTTATATATATGTTATATATATATATATTATATATATATATATATATATATATATATATACCATATATATATATATATATCTATTGTAGGATAAAATTTAGTGTTCACTTCCGGACTCTCCCACTCTGTAAGTATCTCAGATCAAATCGCACGTGTCTTGAATGGGCTGGAGTATTTCTATTTTGGATTTTTTGGGGGGTACTTAGTTGTGCTCATGACTTAGTGTTTGCTTCTTCCATGGGTATGAGTAAGTATCTCATTTACTTCTTTGCCACATGTATCACTGACGATGGGAGGGTTCTTTTTGAACTTGAATGGATTTTTTTAGAGATTTCTATCGACCTTTTTCGAATAGCGTGCGAACTGAAAAAAATATATGGTAAATGGACATTATATCCAATTTTCAGCATATTTGGCATTAGATTTTTTTCGTTTGCCCTTATTTATAAGTTGTGTATATATATATATTATATATTATTATATATATATATATATATATATATATATATTATATATATATATATATATATATTATATATATATATATATATATGTATATATATATATATATTATATATATATATATGTATATATATATATATGTATATATATATATTATATATATATATATATATATATGTATATAATATATATATATGTATATATATATGTATAATATATATATATATATATATTATATATATATATATATATATATATATATATATATATAAGGCGAGCTGGCAGAAACGTTAGCACGCCGGGCGAAATGCGTAGCCGTATTTCGTCTGCCGTTACGTTCTGAGTTCAAATTCCGCCGAGGTCGACTTTGCCTTTCATCCTTTCGGGGTCGATAAATTAAGTACCAGTTACGCACTGGGGTCGATATAATCGACTTAATCTGTTGTCTGTCCTTGTTTATCCCCTCTGTGTTTACCCCTTGTGGGTAGTAAAGAAATATATATATATATATATATATATATATATATATATATATATATATGTGTGTGGTGTGTGTGTGTGTGTGGAAAGTGAATGATTTTATCCAAACACCAGTTTGGCTTTATATCGATTAACGATATTGAAAAAATCTACATGTGTATATGTACTAATGTTTATTGTTGGTTTCTCTTCGATATCAGTACCTCACACTTCTGAAATTCCAGTTGTCGCTGTAGATCTTTCCATCTTTTTCGACATAGGTGTAACATTTTAACAATATAAAGAAAGTAGAGAATACATACATAGGATAATAAATATATTTATTATCATAGTCAATTCATAATACTTACATTACGTTTTAGTTGATTGCTCCGATCCATATATATACATTTAGAGTACATTATGAAGTTGAAAAAAAGCAAAACAGCTCCTGAGGGCGAATTGACTTATATAAAGTCAATTTCTTCTTCTGAGGCACTTTGGATTTTTTTTTTTGCCTCAGGGAAATTGACTTATACTTGTCAATTTGCCCTAAAGAGGTTTTTGCTTTTTTTCAACTTCATAATGCACTTTAAATGTGTAAATATGAATCAGGACAATCAACCGGAACGCCCAGGAATGAATATGAGTTGGCTATGATAATAAATAAATGGTTATCCTACGTATTCTCCATTCTCTTTATATACATATATATAGATACACACACACAAACACACACACACACATGCACACACACACACACACACACACACACACACACATATATATATATATATATGTGTGTGTGTGTGTGTGTGTGTGTGTATGGAAAGAAGGAGTGTATTTCCACGCAGGAAAAATATAGAATTTGTTTTTGAAAATGGACCAGAATTTGCCAAAGTTGGAATTGTTTTTAAATGTAACTTATATATAGATACATACATACATTTATATGTATATAAATATACACACCTCGTTCTGGCCGTCCAGCTGAGTTCGATGTAGGGCGATTAAACTAACTGTTGCAAGAAAATTCTCGTCAAACGACAAGAAAACTGGCAGAGAAAATGGAATGTCCACACACTGCTATAGAGAAGCATCTTCACTTGATGGGAAAGTTTCAGAAGAATGGAGAATGAGTTCTGCATGCTTTAAGTGACAGAAACAAAAATCAACGGGCCCTAATCTTCGCTGGTTTGCTTGCTCGTCACCACTCAACTCCTGGACACAAGCAACGATTTCTTTTCGGAATCGTTATTTGCGACGAAAAACAGTGCCTGTACATTAATATGAAGCAGCGTAAGCAATGGCTTAGCCCCGGTAAACAAGTGACACAGCGTGTGAAATAAGATCTTCATCCGCGTAAAACGATGTTGTGCGTATGGTGGGACTGGGAAGGGATTATCCATTACGAATTGCTTGAAGGGAACCAAACGGTCTACGCGGAACTATATGTTGAACAGATGGAACGATTCAACATGGCTGCCCTCATATCGCCAATATGACCAAGGAAGCCAATCAAACGCATGGCTGGGAAGTGCTATCATACTCGCCGTACTCATCTGTTTTGGCACCAACGGATTTCCACTTCTTTCGATCTCTTTCAGGTGCTATATATATGTATATATATATATATGTATATATATATATATAGTTATCAGTAATAATATAGGGTGAGGCAAATCGTTGCTAAACCCTTAATTACTTAGTATATATATATATATATACATATAGTATAATATATATATATATATAATATATATAATATATAATGATTGATTGATTGATTGATTCTAGTTTCAGCTTATGAGCTGTGGCCATGCTGGGGCACTGCCATTTGTGTTGCTACTTGTTTCACTCATGGAGGTTTTCTAGCAACTGCTATTTGGTGGCATGAGAGAGTTCGATGCATCTGGCCCTCATCTGCCCCTCCTGCCGTGAAGTTGGTTCCGCTGGGACACCTGACAGGAAGAGATCCAGCTTCATTTTAAAGACATCTGTATCCACCCCATGCAGGTCTTCTCAGGTTCTTCGGGAGGATATTGAAGAGCTGTGGGCCTCGGAAGACCAGGCTATCACCAATCTTGTCCTACATCTTGATGGCAGTTTGGAGTCCTAGGCACCACGCAGTGGCGCCCAGTTCTGGCATTTGCGTAACTCTTCGATGCCAAAGTTCAGGACACTTCCCTCCAGGATCTTCCAGATGTATATTATGGCAATCTTTCCCGCCTACGCTCCAGGGAATATAATTTTGATCTCTTGAGTCTTTCCCAGTAGCTTACATTCTGCATAGAGGCTATCTTCTTTGTGTAGCTTCGTTGGGTCGCCTCAAGTTCTGTGATCAACTTGACACTGGATGGTGACCATAGCTGAGAGCAATAGTCAAAGTGGCTTAGGACAATGGTCTTCCAGAGGACCATCATAGTTTCTTGTTGTTCTCTTGTTCAAAGGTTCTAAGAATCCAGCCAGCCAGCCGTCTACATTTCAGTGTCAGTTTAGCAACATGTACATGAAAGGTCGCGTCATCACTCATGTGAATACCCAGGTCACGCACTGATTGTGCCTCTGGGATTGCAATCCCTCCGGGTCCAGTGTATTCATTGGGTATTGGCATTCAGTTTTGCATGCTGATAGTATAAAGCTTGAAACTTTCCAGCATTGAACTGCATGCTATTCTTTTCAGCCCACTTGTAATTTCGTCCAGCTCACATTGCAGGTGTTTAGTGTCCTCAGGGTTCTGTATTGCCTGTGAAACTTTTGTATCATCTGCATAACTTGTGATCGTGGCTCTCTGCGTGGCTGAGGGCATGTCTGAGAGGGCCATTATGAACATTAGTGGTCCCAGAACAGTGCCTGCGGAACACCGCTCACTATTTGTGTGTTAATGGAGGTGGCCCCATTGGCTACTACCACCTGACTTCTATCCTTCAGAAAGTCATGAAGCCATTCTCCCGTTTTCCAACTATGTTGAGATCACGCAGTTTGGTGACATATCATTCCATGATCGACTTTATCAAAGGCCTTGCAAAGTCGAGATATATCACTTCCACATTTGAGTGGTTGAGCAGCCGTTTCATCAGCACCCAGTCATAGTGTTGTAGGAGCTGAGTTAAACAGCTTCTCCCTGGTCGGAAACCATGTTGGGTGTCGGGCAGCAAGTCATTCTCTTCAAGGAAGGGATCAGCTTCCTTCTGACTATTCGTTCCATGACCTTGCTGATGTGTGAGGTCAGAGAGATAGGTCTATAGTTCTTGGCTTCCGCTCTGCTACCTCCTTTATGAATGGGGCATATTTTACCTTCCTTCAGTTTTCCTGGAAGTTTGCCACTGCAAGGAAGCTCTGAAAGAGGAACTGCAGTGGTCTTGCTAGGACTCTCTTACATGCTTTTAGGAGGATTGCCGGGAATCCATCGGGGCCAGTAGCTGAGTCTGTTTTCATTTCATCTATAGCCTTGGTTACAACATCTTCTTCCTTTATATCGATGTAATCTATCGTCGCCGTCTCTGATTTTATATCTGCAGTGTTAAAAAAGTCATTTGGATTGGTGATTTGGAGATGCCCAAGGGGTGGAGTGAAAACACTCTTGAATTGCTCATTCAGTATTTCACTTACCCTCATTGGTTTTCCTGTAAGTGTGCCATCCTTTTCGAGGAGTGCCCTATTCTACAGTGCACTGTAGCTGTTTCTTTGGCATACCTGTAGAAAGCTCGGGGGTTAGATTTTATGTTTTCTATTCCCAGGCTTCTTTGTCTGCTCTTTCTTTTTCATGGGAGAGTTGCAGACATTTTTCGATTTCCAACAGTTTTATTTTTAGGCGGGACTCACTTTCACTGCTTTCAATCTTTTGTTTAGGCGATTTGAAATTTCGTACGCCGTCTCATTAAAATTTTCCTCTCTCTGGGTTTTGTTCTTGTGTACAGTGGCCTTTCTCCTGGGACACATTTGTAGCATATGGCTTGCATTACAGACATGAATTGTTGAAGTTTCACGTCGATGTCTGGCGAGGAGAGACATTTAGGCCAGTTTTGTTTGAGGATCTCTTTCTCAATTGTTTTCCAGTTTGCCTTATGGTAGTTCAAGCTGGAAAGATTTTGAGGGTTTCTTGTAGGCTGCATGTCCGTGCTCTCTTTTGGCCCGTACATGGTCAGCTCTATCATGTTGTGATCCGAGAGTATGGTCAGTGTCACTTTCACATTATGGATGAGATCCATGTCATTTGTGAAGCAAGAGATCCAGTGTGTTTCCTGCCCTGGTTGGTTGGAGTATTACCTGCTCCATGTACAGGGTGTTGATGAGGTTCAGGAGGGACCTCGCCTGTCCTCGTTCACATCTTGTCATTCCTGGGAGAGAAAGGCCCTCGGGCCATCTGACATTGGGCAGATTGAAGTCCCCATAAGAAGCACACCTATGTGTTGTTCTAATGTGGTTGAATTTCTTCTATTTTTATAAGGCAGTCTTCAAACTCTTGCCCACATGGCTTGGGGCATCTGGAGGGCGATATGTAGCACACACAACACATCAAGTTGCCTGATATGTACAATTAGTGTGTCACACACCGAGTTTGAGTATGACAAGAGGACCTGGGGTGTGAGGTCCTCACGGATGTACATAGCAACACCTCCATGACTCCTTTCTTTCCTGTCGGTCCGTAGTACAGCATACTGTGGTATGTGTAACTCCGCATCTGCTATGTCCGGTTTCAGGTGCGTTTCTGTAAGTGCTATGCATAAGGCTTGATTGCATGCAACAAAGTCTCTCAGGAACGGGATCTTTGTCCTGTTACTGAGTGTTTGCAGTCCTCTGATGTTCAGTAGGAGTATCGAGGTGAGGTGTACGTTTTTGCCGGCGGTGTCCATCCTGTGTCTGTTTGCTGACAATATATATGTTTGCTGATATATATATATATATATATATATATATACATATATATATATATATATATATATATATATATATATATATATATATATGATTGATTGATTGATTGATTCTAGTTTCAGCTTATGAGCTGTGGCCATGCTGGGGCACTGCCATTTGTGTTGCTACTTGGTTTCACTTCATGGAGGTTTTCTAGCAACTGCTATTTGGTGCATGAGAGAGTTCGATGCAGCTGCCCTCATCTGCCCCTCCTTGCCGTGAAGTTGGTTCATCTGGGACAACCTGACAGGAAGAGATCCAGCTTCATTTTAAAGACATCTGTATCCACCCCATGCAGGTCTCTCAGGTTCTTCGGGAGGATATGAAGAGCTGTGGGCCTCGGAGACCAGGCTATCACAGAATCTTGTCCTACATCTTGATGGCAGGTTTGGAGTCCTAGGCACCACGCAGTGGCGCCCAGTTCTGGCATTTGCGTAACTCTCGATGCCAAAGTTCAGGACACTTCCCTCCAGGATCTTCCAGATGTATATTATGGCATATCTTTCCCGCCTACGCTCCAGGGAATATAATTTTGATCTCTTGAGTCTTTCCCAGTAGCTTACATTCTGCATAGAGGCTATCTTCTTTGTGTAGCTTCGTTGGGTCGCCTCAAGTTCTGTGATCAACTTGACACTGGATGGTGACCATAGCTGAGAGCAATAGTCAAAGTGGCTTAGGACAAGTGTCTTCCAGAGGACCATCATAGTTTCTTGTTCTCTTGTTCTAAAGGTTCTAAGAATCCAGCCAGCCAGCCGTCTACATTTCAGTGTCAGTTTAGCAACATGTACATGAAAGGTCGCGTCATCACTCATGTGAATACCCAGGTCACGCACTGATTGTGCCTCTGGGATTGCAATCCCTCCGGTCCAGTGTATTCATTGGTATTGCATTCAGTTTTGCATGCTGATAGTATAAAGCTTGAAACTTTCCAGCATTGAACTGCATGCTATTCTTTTCAGCCCACTTGTATATTTCGTCCAGCTCACATTGCAGGTGTTTAGTGTCCTCAGGGTTCTGTATTGCCTGTGAAACTTTTGTATCATCTGCATAACTTGTGATCGTGGCTCTCTGCGTGGCTGAGGGCATGTCTGAGAGGGCCATTATGAACAGTAGTGGTCCCAGAACAGTGCCCTGCGGAACACCGCTCACTATTTGTGTGTTAATGGAGGTGGCCCCATTGCTACTACCACCTGACTTCTCTATCCTTCAGAAAGTCATGAAGCCATTCTCCCAGTTTTCCAACTATGTTGAGATCACCGTTTGTGACATATCATTCCATGATCGACTTTATCAAAGGCCTTTGCAAAGTCGAGATATATCACTTCCACATTTGAGTGGTTGAGCAGCCGTTTCAGCACCCAGTCATAGTGTTGTAGGAGCTGAGTTAAACAGCTTCCCCTGGTCGGAAACCATGTTGGGTGTCGGGCAGCAAGTCATTCTCTTCAAGGAAGGTGATCAGCTTCCTTCTGACTATTCGTTCCATGACCTTGCTGATGTGTGAGGTCAGAGAGATAGGTCTATAGTTCTTGGCTTCCGCTCTGCTACCTCTTTATGAATGGGGCATATTTTACCTTCCTTCAGTTTTCCTGGAAGTTTGCCAGCTGCAAGGAAGCTCTGAAAGAGGAACTGCAGTGGTCTTGCTAGGACTCTCTTACATGCTTTTAGGAGGATTCCGGGAATCCATCGGGGCCAGTAGCTGAGTCTGTTTTCATTTCATCTATAGCCTTGTTACATCTTCTTCCTTTATATCGATGTAATCTATCGTCGCCGTCTCTGATTTTATATCTGCAGTGTTAAAAAAGTCAGTTGGATTGGTGATTTGGAGATGCCCAAGGGGTGGAGTGAAAACACTCTTGAATTGCTCATTCAGTATTTCACTTACCCTCATTGGTTTTCCTGTAAGTGTGCCATCCTTTTCGAGGAGTGGCCCTATTCTACAGTGCACTGTAGCTGTTTCTTTGGCATACCTGTAGAAAGCTCTGGGGTTAGATTTTATATGTTTTTCTATAGCCCAGGCTTCTTTTCTGCTCTTTCTTTTTCATGGGAGAGTTGCAGACATTTTTCGATTCCAACAGTTTTATTTTTAGGCGGGACTTTCACTGCTTTCAATCTGTTTGTTTAGGCGATTTGAAATTTCGTACGCCGTCTCATTAAAATTTTCCTCTCTCTGGGGATTTTGTTCTTGTGTACAGTGGCCTTTCTCTCTGGGACACATTTGTAGCATATGGCTTGCATTACAGACATGAATTGTTGAAGTTTCACGTCGATGTCTGGCGAGGAGAGACATTTAGGCCAGTTTTGTTTGAGGATCTCTTCTCAATTTGTTTCCAGTTTGCCTTATGGTAGTTCAAGCTGGAAAGATTTTGAGGGTTTCTTGTAGGCTGCATGTCCGTGCTCTCTTTTGGCCCGTACATGGTCAGCTCTATCATGTTGTGATCCGAGAGTAGTGTCAGTGTCACTTTCACATTATGGATGAGATCCATGTCATTTGTGAAGCAGAGATCCAGTGTGTTTCCTGCCCTGGTTGGTTGGAGTATTACCTGCTCCATGTACAGGGTGTTGATGAGGTTCAGG
>NC_043010.1:40082125-40114625 GCF_006345805.1 Octopus sinensis
GCCAAACTCCATAAATCAAGTCGAAAGTTATTTTGAAATTTATACTGCGTTTATCAACATGAAACTGGTAAAACAAAAAAAAGAATATCTTGTTAAACTCATTTTCACCCCTTAAATATATCTTCATTTACTACACTTACATGTCAAGTAAATGCGAAACATTTATTCACCTATCTTCACTGAGCATATAAATGTCACTTCTTAGAAATTTGTCCAAATTTTAGTGAATACCTCCTTACCATCTCCACGTTTTCGTTTTCTTTCTTTACTTTGTTCTTGCCTTTCCATTTTGGTGTTTCGTTAAGGCAATTCCTTATTATTATTATTCAACTTTTCCCACTGCTACTACTTCTATAAATATTTCTATTACTATTCTCTTCTACTCCTGCACAAGGTCCAATATTTGGGGGTGGCGTGGCCAGTTGATTAAATCGACCCCCGTACGTAACTGGTACTTAATTTATCGACTCTGAAAGGAAGAAAGGCAATGTCAACCTCGTTGGTATTTGATATCAGAATGTAACGGCAAACGAAGTACCTATTTCTTTACTACCCACAAGGCGCCCTATATGTCTATTATTATTAGGACGGTGAGCTGGCAGAATCTTTAGCACGCCGGGCGAAAGGCTTAGCGGTATTTCGTCTGCCGCTACGTTCTGAGTTGTAATTCCGCTGAGGTCGACTTTGCCTTTCATGCTTTCGGGGTCGATTAAATAAGTAACAGTTACGCACTGAGGTCGATATAATCGACTTAATCCGTTTGTTTGTCCTTGTTTGTCCTCTCTGTATTTAGCCCCCTGTGGGTAGTAAAGAAATAGGTATTTCGTCTGTCATTACGTTGAGTTCAAATTCTGCCGAGTTCGACTCTACCTTTCATCTTTCGGGGGTCGATTAAATAAGTACAAATTACGCACTGGGTTCGATGTAATCGACTTAACCCTTTGAGCCCTGACCGCCTGAACCTTATTTGACCATATACCAAGCACTACACCGGTACTCTACTGGTAGAGCAGTTCTACGGTATAGAGAAAAATAAGCCATCCATGGGCAAACAGGTGTTATGGGCTCAAAGGATTAGTCCCTTCCCCAAAATTTGAGGCCTTGTACTTCCAGTAGAAAGGATTATTATTTTTCGAGTTGCTCCACTGCCATTTCTTCTATAAATATTTCTATTATTATTAAAAGGGCGAGCTGACAGAATCGTTAGAACGCCGGGCGAACGATGACCGGTATTTCATTCGTCTTCAAGTTCTGATTTCAAATTCCGCCAATGTCGATTTTGCCTTTTATCCTTTCGGGGTCGATAAAATAAGTACCAATCGAACACTGGGGTCAGTGTGAACGAATCCCACCCCACGAAATTGCTGGCCTTGTGCCAAAATTTGAAATCAATATTTCTATTATTTATTTATTTATTTTTCTTTGGCGGGGAACTGGCAGAATCATTATCACGCCGGAGAAAGTGCTTCGCAGCATTTCGTCCGACTTTATGAGTTCAAATTCCGTCGAAGCGTTTAACACGCGGTCCTTAACTTTCTCGTTCTCAGAATCCACTTATCGTTACCAATCGTTGAATATATACATAAGCAAGCTTCAAAAAATCTTCACCACCAGAACGAGATGCCGATAGTAAATTCAGCAGTAAATTAATATACAGCAGATGATAAAATTAACGAACATTAACAAACCTATCAACCACCATTCGGTCATTCTCACTTCTCTTCAGCTCACTGATATCAATCTGCACAGATTGTAAATCAAAGCAGGAAGACCCATTAAGCTGGACGAAATAGAAAGAGAGAGAGAGAGAGGGAGCAATACATACATTCATGCAAGTAAGCATCAATAAATACATGCATATATACATGTGTACATATATATATATATATACATTTCCTATGGAAATCATGTGGTGAAATAAATTTTTAACTACACCACATATAATTCTTTTTTTATTTGGTTTGCTAGATTCTTTATGTGGTTTCGTGTGTCGAAGCATATTTTATTGTGTCTGGGGAGAGTCATTTTGTTTTAATGCCCTATTAATAAACACATTCACCGGTTTGGTTTCCACTCATTTACTTATTTATTTTTTCTAAAATTTTCGTTGCATCTTGGAACCTCTTCAATAGTCGTTGACTTTGTCCATTATCGGAGCTGAGTTCTTTTTTATTTGTTTGTTTGTTTATTTGTTTGTCTGTGCGCATGCATGTGCGTCAGTGTGCATGTGTATAAACATATGTATGTATGTATCTATGTGTCATTATTCAGTTTATTTCAAGATTTCTTGCAATAAAGAAAGAACCGGTTTCTAACCTAGATCCAAGGTTCCTTCATTGGAATTTCAACAACAACAGCAGGGTATTTTTGCTTGTATGTATGCATGCATACATGTGTATATGTATGTATGTATGTATATCCATAGCTGCATGCCTGTGTATTAAAATATCAGCATTAACAACAGTATATTTTTGTATGTATGTATGTGTAGATTTGTATGTTTTCTCATGCATATAGTTACATATCTAGGCATGCTCATATATATATATATATATATATATATATATATATATATATATATATATATGTATATATATATATATATATATATATATATATAATATATATATAATGATAACTTCTGTAGGGTTTACATATTTTCATATCCAGTGATCGATTGGATCTGTAGTCTTCGAATTAGCTTTCTCCTTTCTGATTTGAGAATCCTAATTCCTCAAGATTCGTATTTAGACAGTGTGTTACATATCCCAGAGCCCCAAAACTACCAGATATAAACCTGAACGTGTAACCTAGATAGAGTAACTCTTGATTTCTCGATAGTTCAGCATAAGTGTTCTCTTTTTCACTGATCGTCAGCTTTATATTAACATCCGCTGATCAGCTAATTTCCACAACTGTGCCCAATCTCTGTTCTCTACCCCAATCATTACATCAGGTCTGTTGTGCTTACATTTTATTGAGGTCTTCACTGGCACATTCCACCACCATTCCTTTTTATTATGAGTAGCTATGGCTTCTACCATATTAAGGGTTATTATTTCTTTGTCTTCGGGATTATCCTCCCGACAGATTTCATTATAGAGTGTCCTACCTACTACGTCATGTCGCATCGGCAGATAATTCTTTGTACATATGTATGTATGTATGTATGTATGTATGTATGTATGTATGTATGTATGTATGTATGTATGTATAAGAAAACATATAAGTTTGAGAGCTTATTTAGCAAAAAAAAATATGTATGATTAAACCAATGACAACAACAAACAATACGCAAAATAACAACAGAATAGACTAGTAAAAACTGCATAACAGAAAGAATTTTTAGTATAACTGTGTAAATTTGCAGAATCTGGAAGCAGACAAATATCCAACAAACAACAATAAACAGATGAAAATTTTCAGAAAAACAAGATGTAATTACAGGAGACAAGAAGACCACCGAAGTAGTCATGGAATGCTATAAAATGACAATGATTAAAAAGCCATAAATAAACAAACATCAACCAGGATGTAATATTATAATACAGAAAAGAAGACAGAGCTCCAATGAATTTGCAAATGAATAGCAACAACAGCTCTCAGACGAGGCCTCCATAAAACCACTTTATCAAGCGACAAATGACAACAGTAGATGCACAAAAGAGAATGGAGTTGCTTTCGTGCATATCAACTATTTTGAAAGACAGAGCAAAATCATTTGCTGCGACTCAATACTGGCCTAAATATCAAGCAAATATCGTATACTGTTTATTGGCATTAGATTATTTTCACACTGAAAATAATCAAACGCCAATAAATAATATACGATAAAACAAGAATTGAATTCTTTTTTGTCTTCTGTGAAGAATATTTAACATTTGAATGTACAAGCAGCTGTTTTAAAGTGGCGTAGAGAGCAAATTGTAAAGAGATTGTGTCCAGACGTTCAACAGAATATAGCTGTGCCATCAAGAAATCGGTATTTGAAAATTTTTGGCCCAAAGGTTGAAGATTATTGAAAACGTGTGATAGAATGCATGTCCCTATGAAACATGAACAATGATATATACTCTCGGTGAACGCTTGACGTCAGAATCTGGAGTTTCCCATCGAGAAATGAATGATTTAACGGATTATGGAGCACAACTTAGAGATATAAGATAAAGAAGGTAATATTTGGAAACTAGATCAACGGAGTCAAAAGCAAGCTACTATCTGTCAAATAATTATAATGAAGGTAACAGAAAAAGAACCTTGTCCATATCGAAAACTACGTCAGCCAACGAAAGCTTCATAATCAGAAAAATGAAAGAAAATATGGGTGAAAATGTCCAAAATAGACAATGCAATCAATGAAAAAGGAGTTGATCTAGTAATATATTTGCCATCGAAGTTGGCCACCATTGGAATATTCTAGAACAAACAGTCTTCTTCTTCTTCTTCTTCTTCTTCTTCTTCTTCTTCTTCTTCTTCTTCTTCTCCTTCTTCTTCTTCTTTTCCTTCTTCTTCTTCTTCTTCTTCTTCTTCCTTCTTCTTCTTCTTCTTCTTCTTCTTCTTTTTTCTTCTTCTTCTTCATCCTGTTAGCCCCTTGTGGAGCATAGGGCCTCAACAGCTGTTTTCCACTTTTCGCGGTCATTGGAGTGTTTCTTGGCTGCTTCCCATGTCAGACCTGGTGGTCCTGAGCTCGTTCAAAATGCTCCGCTTCCATGTCTGCTTCGGGTGTCCTCGCTTCCATTTCCCCTGCGGGTTCACGTCAAGTGCTTGTCGTGTAACATTTGAGGGTTCTTTCCGAAGTGTGTGTCCGATCCATCTCCATTTCCTTCGTCTAATCTGAACATATGGGTTCCTGGTTGGCCCTTTCCCACAAGTCGGTGTTTGGCACTTTGTTGAACCACTTCAGATGGAGGATCTGCCGGAGACATTTGTTGATGAAGGTCTGGATCATCTTGTAGTTGCTGCAAGAGACTCTCCATGTATCACAGCCATACAAAAGCACATATTTTACGTTTGAACTAAACGGAGTTTATTTCGAGTTGAGATGGCAGTGGTCTTCCATACCGACCGAAGAATAGCGAAGGCTTGCCAAGCCTTCTTGCTTCTTGCCGTGATTTCCTTGTCTGATCCACCTGATTTGTGATCTTGCTACCAAGATAGACAAACTCACCAACGTCCTCCACAGGTGCACCCTCGATTGTGATTGGCTCTTCCTGTTTGTTGATGATATGCAGCACATTTGTCTTTTCCTGGCTGATCCTCAAGCCCACTCTTTAGCAGATGGAAATTCAGTTTAATAAATTCAGTGAAACGAAAATATGTATACATATATATATGTGTGTGTGTGTGTGTGTTTGTGTGTGTGTGTGTGTGTGTGTGTGTTTGTGTGTGTGTGTGTGTGTGTGTCTTTGTGTGTGTGTGTGTATACATACATATATATATATATATGTATACATATTGTAGGCGCAGGGGTGGCTGTGTGGTAAGTGGTAAGCACCACAGGGCTTCGGGTTCTGTCCCACTGCGTGGCACCGTGGGCAATTGTCTTCTACTATAGCCTCGGGCCGATCAAAGCTCTGTGAGTGGATTTGGGGAAATTGTAAGAAGCCCATTATATATATGTGTATGTGTGAGTGTGTTTGTGTTTGCCCCCCCCCCCTCCACCATTGCTTGGCAACTGATGTTGGTGTGTTTACGTCCTCGTAACACTAGCGGTTCGGAAAAAGTGACCGACAGAAAAAGTACAAGACTTACAAAGAATAAGTCCTAGGGTCAGTTTGTTCGACTGAAGGCGGTGCTCCAGCATGGCCGCAGTCAAATGACTGAAACAAATAAAAGAATACAAAACAAAATTAAAAAGCAAAAGAATGTATATATATAATGACATACACATCTACAGGTACATACGTTACGTTCAAAAGAAACATCAAAACTTAAAATAAAACAGACTTCTAGCTTAGAATACAATGAAGTGCAGACTTATTCATATTCCCCATTATTTTCGTAAAGTATGCATTACTTCGAAGACAGAGTTGAAATCTTACCTACTAAATCTATCATCTCGAGTTTATTTATTTATTACTTTTTATTAATATATTATTAATTCCGTTGTTTGCTTTGAGCTTGCTTAATATGATACATATGTTAATATGATACATATAACAAGCTCACCGAGACGTCGGATATTTCATAGTGTCACATTGAAAAATGATCGTTGTATTAGTACAACTTGAATGTAGAGATGAATGAAGACAGGATGTACATATGCGTATATAATATTAAATATGTGCGTAGGTTGGTCTGTAATTTTACACATTTTATACACACATACAAAACGTATTTTTATCATAATGGCTTTCTGTCTGTATGCCTCGTAAGCAATGTCTTGAGCGCATCTATGCTTGCTGACACAAATATACATGCATATACGTATAATATACATACACAGACACACACGCAAGTACGTATGTATGTATATATATTTGTGTGTGTATGTATTGATATACATTCATATATATATATATATATATATATATTGGAAGGTTTGGAGATGATGTACAGGTATTATATATTAGAAAAAATGAGGTAATCAGATCGGATGGTTCATATTTATAGATATTTATTTATATATTACATTTTTTACATATATATCATATCATTCAGATCATATCATTCGGATTAGCGCTTTCTCCCAATCGAGTGGTCTTTTCAAATCAAATCAATTCCTTGTGGGTGTATATATATATATATATATATATATATATATATATATATATAATATATATATATATATATATATATACATATATATACATATATATACATTGTTTAAGTGTCTTCTCCCCAACAATATTAGTAGCTTTTATTAAGCTCATTGAGAAGTTCACACTTGGACACCCAATATCAACTTGAACGTTTCACGCAGAAGGCTGTACACTTATAGCACTAACCCAATTATTTATTCATCTATCATCTTCCTTCCATTCTGTCTCTTTCTCTCTCTCTCTCTCTCTCCCTGTCTCTCTCTATCACTGATGACATATACATACATATATATTAGTCTTCTGCACATACACATATATATTTGTATGTTATATATATGTGTGTTGTATGTATATATATATATATATATTATATAACAAGACAAGAAACGATTGTAGTGGCGGTTTTTTTGACTATTTATTAAATTTTATGTATTGATTAAGTCTTTTTCCTGTTTGTTTTGCAAAATAGTGGTTTTGTCTCAATAATATTTTATATATATATATATATATATATATATATATATATATATATATATATATATATATATTCATCCTCTTTCTGTCTACTTATTCTTCTATGTACTTTTTATCTCATTATCCATCCATCAAAGATGTAACAAGGGTTATGATTTTATAGATATTTTAAAGAATAACATTGAACCAATTACGGATATGGTGAGATAAAAATAGTCCAATAAGCTTTCGAGCGTTAAACTGCCTGGTTGCTAGACATTCCCTATATATTAAGACGTCATCTATAGACCTTTCTACTATCCAATCTACCAATGTACGATCTTAGATCTTTCTGTGATATATATATACTCTATTTTACTTGTTTCAGTCATGTCATTTGACTGCGGCCATGCTGGAGCACCGCCTTTTGCTGGAGCACCGCCTTTTGCTGGAGCACCGCCTTTTATATATATATATATATATATATATTATAATATATATATATATTATATATAATTAGGGCTTAGTAAAATAAATTACTTTGCCACATACTGAACTTAGTAGAAATAGCAGCCAAAAAAATTTTCTTAGCATTTCTACTACTTAAAGAAAATTTCTCTCAGATAATGTTTACTCTAGACAGCTCACGAAGGTTTGGGGGTAAATACAGAAAAAATCACAAGTACATAGATCGTTTGAGTACGTCAACGTTTCAAGATTAGCCAAATAAAATCAGCATTTCTTTCGTCAGCTCAAAATTTCTTAATTTGGATTTGGAAACACTAAAAAGAAGGAACTTTACCTATCAGCAACTTGTCGCTTCAGATGAACCACTCCAACTAACAGTGTCAACAAATTCAAAATGCGCAGGCGTAAAATTCTGCACTCCCCATTCCACCACACGTGGTCTATCTAGCAACACATTATTTTTAACCGCGAGAACCGAGGCAGTATGACCGAGAGAAATGAATTATAATATCAACAATTGAGGGTAAAATTAATTAATTAATCAATTTCACCAAGTGTTCAGTATGTAAAAGGACCATTTAAGGCGAATTCAAAATATTACATTATATAATTAGGGCTTAGTAAAATAAATTACTTTGCCACATACTGAACTTAGTAGAAATAGCAGCCAAAAAAAATTTTCTTAGCATTTCTACTACTTAAAGAAAATTTCTCTCAGATAATGTTTACTCTAGACAGCTCATATATATATAAACTTAGAAAAACTTAGATATGTTTCGACCAAAGATTGGTCCAGGCCATGTCTAACTTAATAGCACCACCTGATAGGATTATTCGAATCCTGTTTAAGTCAAGTTTCGTTTGAGTCAAGTTTTGTTCAAGTAGTGAGTTCTTGTTGGGTGAGTTGTATCCAATTATGGCTGGCTTATCTGGTATTCTTTGAAGGAATCTATCCAGACTCCGTTTAAAGTTGATGGGATCTTTTCTCTTTGATCTCCCCTCGGGACAATGTTAAATAGGGCAGGGCCTGTTGAGGAAAATAAATTATGTTGCAGTGTACATGTATGTTGTGTATCTTGAATTGGGCAGGGGACGTATAGCCGTGGTCCCAGTCTTGGATGAACCTTGAAGCTAATGTTAAGGTCGTTTGGGCAAAGTTGGCGATATATTCTCCACATCGTACAAATGATGTACCGCTCACTGCGACGCTGGGGGGGAGTAAATTTCAAGGCTTTAAGGCGATCAAAATCGAGAGCAGCCATGCCTTCAATTCGTTTTAGTGAGTGCCCTCTGGGGTGACTCAATTTTGGAGATGTTTTGTCTTGCATGGGGAGACCACAGTGGGCAGCAGTATTCAAGGTGTGGCCGTACAAAGGAGGAAAAAAGTGGTATGATGACACTTTGTTCTCTGGACCGGAAAGTTCTTAAGATCCAGGAACTCATCCTACGAGCTATATCGACCTTCTTGTTGATGTGTGCACTCCAGCTGAGATTGTCATCAACAATTACACCCAGGTCTCTGATATTGTTAGAGGCTGTGAGCGGTTCCCCTGAAGGAAGAGAGTATGGTTGTTTTAGTGAGGAATTTCTTCCAAAATGCATCAGGTCAAATTTTCCCTCATTCAGTTGCATTTTGTTTCTGTCTGTCCATTGACTCACAGATATAGATCAGACTGGAGTTGAGTTCGGTCTGCTTCTTCATTGACGATTTGCTGCTTAGTGTATCAAGCAAAAATTTTCACTTTGCAGTAATGTACAACACTGGAAAGGTCGTTTATGTAAATTATGAAGAGTAGCGGACCCAAAACAGTCGCCTGGGGAACACCGCTGGTGACTTTTGCTGGGCTTGAGTGGACTCCATCAACTACAACATGTGGTGTTCTATTCGCCAGGAAATATCCATTTAGAAATCTGTCTATCCAGCTGTCTAGATGCTTTTCTACGTATCTCACTTGACCAGGAGGACTTGATATCATCAGACGGTACCCAACATTTATATATATACAGAGAGAATAAGAGAGAGAGAAGTGTGCGCGCGTGTGTGTTTCTGTGTGTATGTGTGCGTGTATTTTATATATTTATGTGAGTGTGTGTATGTGTTTATATATATATATATATATATATGTATACATTTATAAATATGGCCAATATATATATATATATATATATATATACATTTATAAATATGGCCAATATATATATATATATATATATATATATATATATATATATATATATATACATTTATAAATATGGCCAATATATATATATATATATATATATATATATAGATATATATATATATATATATATATATATATATACCTTTCTCTCTTTTATTTGTTTCAGTCATTTGACTGTGGGCATGCTGGAGCATCGCCTATAGTCGAGCAAATCGATCTCAGGACTTATTCTTTGTAAGCCTAGTGCTAATACTATCGGTCTCTTCTGCCGAACTACTAAGATAGGGGCGTAAACACACGGCCATCGGTTGGCAAGTGATGTTGGGGGGGAAAAAACACACACACAAACATATACACACATACACACATATATATATACATATATACGACGGGCTACTTTAATTTTTCCCCTACCAAATCCACTCAAAAGGCTTTGGTCGGCCCGAGGGTATAGTAGAAGTCACTTGCCTAAGATGCCACGTAGTAGGAGTGAACCCGGAAACATGTGGTTGGTAAGCAAGCTACTTACCACAAAGACACTCCTATATATATATATATTGCTTTGAATTTCTAGTCGAATGTCTACTGTGGGATGCTTTTGAACCAGCTGTTAAGTATCCCTCCCACGAAAGATCGATGCCGGTTGGGTCGAAACAATTGTAGTGATTGATAAAAATTCTCGTCTTTCCCATCTTCCATCTTTCTTTAACCAAATACATAACGAACACTGTGAAAGTGATCGTACTTTACCAATAAGCTACCAGGCATAAACCATTTGTTTTATTATTATCTAACATATATCTACGACGGGCTTCTTTCGGTTTCCGTCTACCAAATCCACTCACAAATCTTTGGTCGGTCCGAGGATAAAATAGTTTACATGTACTAAATTCAATTGTAAGACATTTGCCAGTCCAGGAATATGGTAGCAGATACTTTCCCAAGTTGCTACCGCAGTGGCGCTGAAGCCGAAACCCTGTGGTTGTAAAGCTAGTTATATATTATATTTCTATCTACGCCTTTAATTAAATAATCGTCTCGAATGCATTGTAATTAACAAACGTTTAGAACTCCGTGTAAATCCTCATATGATATTATATACATTGCAATATTTAACAACTCATATCTGAGAGCGCAATAAATTAGAAGAGTTGGTTTAAGTGTTTTTATTGCATAATGATTTACCAATAAATGTCTGTGTGTGTGAGTGTGTTGTGTAAGGGTATGTATATCTCTATGTTTGTAGATACACATGGGTATGTGAATGTATGCATAGACACACACACATGAAGTAACAATTGCGTTTCTATCTGGAACTGGAAGGAAAACAAAAGGAAAGATGAAGAAAAATGCTTTTGTTCACAAATCATACAATAAAGATGATTTTATTTTTCAAAAGAGAAGGCCTATTTGACAATGCAAATGCGCAATCTTTTATGAAAACTTCAAACTGCATTTTGGCATATTTCAGGCGTTATCGAAATTGTCTATTTTTTTCACTGGAATTTTTTAAATCATAAATCTCTTTGTTGAATTTCCTGTTTTTAATGCCATTCTTAATATGGCTCTGAACGAGAGTGTTCTACATTTTTGTAACATCAAAGAGGATTGCCGCTAAAATAGGTGGTTCTACATTCGCTAGCTCTCACTTTGGTAACCTTCTTTCCAAAGCTTCTTTGCGTGATACGTGAGAAATTAGCAAAGACAACCGGCTGCACATGATATGTGGGAGATAAATTCTTTTCTGGAGAATTTATCTCTAATTTATCTTATCAAATGCCCTTATCATGACTATTGAAAAGGTTGCAAGACGCAACGAAAATTTTAGGAAAATAAAAATAAGAAATAAGTGGAAATTTTACCGTTGAGTATGCTACATTATAAGGCACAAAAAGAAAATGACTCTTCAACACACGAACTCACATAAAGAATCTTGCAAACCAAATCTAAAAACGAAATATGTCTTTTACTTGTTTTTGTTATTAGACTGCGGCCCTGCTGGAGCACTACCTTGAAGAATTTCTAGTCGAATACGTTGCCGCATGTATTTGTTTTTTTAAAGCTTGGTCGTTATTCTATCAGTTATTTTTGCCGAACTGCTAGGATACGGGGACGTAAACACACCAGTGCCGGTGGTCAAGCAATGATAGGACGATGTCACAGGCAAAACACACACGCACACATGCACACACATACACACACACATATATTTGTATACGATGGACTTCTTTCAGTTTCCATCTACCAAATCCACTCACAGGTTTTCTGTAGGACCGAGGCTTTAGTAGAAGACACTTGTCCAAAGTGCCATACAACTATGTTTACGGAGTCTTTAGTTGCAATATCTACCTCAATCAAGGATGTTGATCATCCAACCTAGAAATCGACATCCGGGCATAAGTTTCTGCCAGTTCTGCTGCATTAAATTCTAATTGTGAGGGTTTACCTGTGGTAATATTTAACTCGAATTTCATTGTCTTGTAGTGCTTTCAATCAATTCTTTTAATATAGTAATGGCAACTCCTTTCCCTCCCTCTAATGCTTGTGCCATGTGCACTTTATCGAGAACTGATAATTTATTTTTTCTTTATGGTTGTACGAGCTGCCATGTGTGTGTCCTGTCCATTCCATATACTGCATGTTTTTGATAAATTTTTGGGCGTTCTTCTAGAAATAAATTAAGTCACTTCATATCCTTACGTTGCATCACTCTTCCTGATGTAAGTATATCTGGAACACCGCTTGATTCCATAAACATTGTTTTCTTACTTGCTTTCACTCTTGTATTCTCACACTTGTTTCTCGCTCGTATTAATTCATTTTCGTATTTGGAGGTCTCTTTAAAAATGTTGGATTAGGACATTGCTATGAGCGTACATTACAATAATATTCTCTTCCATATATGATATTTTGAATTCAGTGCAATACTTATGAATGAACGAACAGGAACGAAAATTATTACCACCGCTTTACTCTTTGAATGTTTGCAACTTACAATATTACACATAGGAGGCCCACACGTTTTTGTGACGTGTATGTAAATGTTCTTGTGAGTTTAGGTGCTATTTTAGGCATATTGCTCAAAGAAAGAAAAAAAACTTAAATAATGTTATTTTAGATACACTACTATTAAAAATAAAGCAGCCTGCACTGTTACATATCTCCCTTTAGGCTTAGAAATGGCTGATAAACGACAACAACAAAAATAGTAACTTCAAAAGTTAGTCAAACTTAATCAGCCAGTTATTATTTCTGTTTTTAGTTTTTTTTCTTTTATTTCTCTTTTATCTTTTACTTGTTTCAGTCATTTGACTGCGGCCATGCTGGAGCACCGCCTTTAGTCGAGCAAATCAACCCCCGGGACTTATTCTATTGGTCTCTTTTGCCAAACCGCTAAGTTACGGGGACGTAAGCACACCACCATCGGTTGTCAAGCGATGTTGGGGAGACAAACACAGACACAAACATATATACATACATACATACATACATATATATATATATATATACATATATATATATATATATATATATACATATATATATATCGTGTGTACCGTTGGCGATTTTTTCCTCCGTCTTCCCTTCTCTGGATCTTTCCTTCTCCTATGTTTCCGACGAAGAGCTCCGCTCGAAACGTTGAACCCTCCTTCTTTCCTTCTTTCCTGAGCGTCCAATAATACTATATTTGTTCCACGTCCTCGCGTTGTTCTGTTTTTTGTGCTTTCTTGTTTGGATTAACTATATATATATATATATATATACGACGGGCTTCTCTCACTTTCTCTCTACCAAATCCACTCATAAGGCTATAGTAGAAGACACTTGCTCGAGGTGCCATACAGTGGGAATGAACCTGGAACCATGTGGTTGGTAAGCAAGCTATTTACCACACAGCCACTTTTGTTTGGCAGCTGATGTTTAGTTATTAGTTGTTGTTTTTTTCTGCAACAGCATATGATTACATGATAATTTACATCATAAGCCATTATAAATTCACAGATACGATTAATGTGGCCTGCTTATCTCAATGTCGCTATGTATATTTAATGAAACATATACATTATTGCAAATTGATCCCTGAACCTCTACACTATCTCTGAACCTACTGGAAATTTCATACGAATAACCTTTCGAAATTACACAACCTGCCATATTAAATAAGAAAAACGAACACATCGAATGATGATATGAGTTTCCATGTCAATTAATGACCAACTTCGTAACAGTTTACTACATAGCATTATAGATTCATAGGGGCGATTAAAGTAACCGTGTTCGTGTTCATATCAAATGCCCTTATGGAAACGAAGATACATTTGAAAAAAAGATCAAAACTAATTTATACGTGGTTGATCAGTCTGTTAGAAACATATAGGAGCAATCAAACTGTCCATCAACATCACTCGTACAATCTTAAAATACGAAGGACACGTTAGAGAAATTAGTCCTGCATACAATATCGTCTAAATATAAATATAATAACATTCACGGCTTCAAGGCATTTTGTCATGAATAAACTGCACCAGGGCATTAGGGGTAGTTAAATCATGATCATGGTGAACAGCATGACGAGTTTCACAGAGCGACTGCTGATTAGAACACCGAACTCATTTTTCAATTTAGATGCAATTTATTACAAAAGACAAGAAGCTAACTTTTGTTTCTATTCGATCATATGCAAATGCTAAATTTTGATATGATGTATTATAATTTCTTTTTTTTATCGATCACAATAAGCCTCTTATGATAAATCGATTCAGTAACACAGCTGTGATGCTGCTAGGAGTTGTTTACTTATTTTTCGGCAGAACACGCCCCAAAAGATATATTACACCTGAGAGATTTCCTTTCCAAAATGCAAACTAGGGTAAAGCTTTTTCCTCATAGAAAGCCAGCAGACTTCTCTCTTCTTATTGATATTGCCCATGAGAAAGGCACCAATGCCGTACCACGAATTACCCTCAGAAACCAAATAAATGGAACAAGGTTAAAAAGTTTAACAATTCCACTTCTCCATTCCTATGGACATGTATATTTTCTTAATGATCTCGAAAGGATCTAATACCTTGGTTGTATTTTGAACTCAAATCTCAGAGGTCAGAACAAGTCCCGAGAGTAATGCGTAAAGCTTTGTTAAATACAATTAGACGACGTACTAGTTAATCTATTAAAGTCGAAATCTCAACTAACAGGTATGCTCAGTCTATCAGGCAAATATATCTTGAAAATTATTGTTTTACTTTAGAAGTTTATTGGGATTAAGTCAAAAGAAACAACGAAAATGCTTTAGTTCTGTTCTAGCATTTGCAAGATGCTGGACTTCGTTGAAACTGTTCAACCTAAATGTACTCTAAGCGAAATATATTGGGTTATCCGGAAAGTCTGCGCCAATTTTTAAAGGAAAGAAAAAGGTTAATAAATACTTGCCATTACATTTTTAATCAACCAAATATGAACCATTTTGTTGCACAATGTGTCTCCATCTTTCCTTTAACTTGAAAATACCCTCTTCCCAGAATTGAGGTGGTTTCATGGCAAATAATTCATCAAGGTATCTTTTTACGTCATCCAAGGAATTGAAATTTTTACCTTTAAGACTATTCTGCAGCGACCTAAATAAGTGGACACCCGAAGAATTTGGTGAATATGGAGAGTGGGGTAACATATCCCAGCCGAGCTGCAGCAATTTTTGTCTAGTTCCCAAAGAAACGTGCGGTCTTGCATTAACATGTTGGAAAACAACGCACTTCCTGTTTCGCCGATTCTGGACGTTTCTCTTGAATTGCTGCTTTTAACTCGTCCAGTTGTGTGCAGTATTTCTAAGAATTAATTGTCAGGTTACTTGGGAGAACCTCATTGTGCAGAATTCCTTTCCAATCTCACCAGACACAAATCAAGACATTTTTCGTGTGAAGACTCGCTTTTGGGTTGGCTAAGAGTGGCTCATGATCGCTTTCTCTGAACATTTCGGTAGATTATCCATTTCTCATCACTTGTCATAATTTGCTTGAAAAAAAGGCGCGTTTTCATTCCGTTTATAAAGCGAATCATCGATAGAAATGCGATCCAAAATGTTCTTCTCACTCAACTCATGTGGTACCAAACATCGTAGCGATTTGTGTACCTAAGCTTTACCAGGTGCTCATGAACAACGGATTTTAATAGGTTGAGGCTTTCTGTCAATTCTCGGGTTGTGCAATGCGGTTTATTCTCAATTAATGACTTGATTTGGTCATCATCTCTAGTGGATGGTCTGCTTGATCGACTTCCGTACAGTTCTTTCGGATAAAGAAACATCACCGTAAAATGCGCATATTTCTGTGGTTGCTTGTGAGGCATTTTTCCCTTTATGGGAAAAGTAAAACATCAAGTGCCGAAAAGTAACTTTCTTATCTTCCATTTTAAAGGGTTACAGAATTAACACAGGGTATTGGAACATAAACCTTCTTCCACGAAAAGATAGGTAGGTTAAACTGTGCTCTAAATGGAGGTGTAATCAAATCCTATATTATGGACTCAACCATGTTCTAAAATAAGTCGAAAGGTAAGCTACTATAAATCGGTACGAACTTTCCAGACAACCAAATACCTAATCTGATATAATGTGATAGATTATTTACCCACAAAGATGTCGACACAATTACTTTGCATATTTAATGTCAGGGTGCGTAGTTTGATAGAAGGTCGTTAATAAATTAGACAAATATAAGAAAGATAAGAAGGACAGGAAAATTTAAAGACTAGATGCACAAACTTTAGTCATACAATTTACGTACAGTAGTTCGCCGTTCGTAAACAAAAACGACCATGACTGCTAACAAACTGATTTGCAATTTACAAATCGTTTTTCCTTCATGTTGACATTAAATCGAGAACTTATTTGTCTTCAAATAAGATTTATCAACACTAAAAGCAAACCTATGTTGTTTCGGTGCCGTTGTGCATATGTGCGCGTGTGTGTGTATGTGCGTGCGTGCGTGTCTTAGTGTGTGGTGTGTGTGTATATCATATATATATATATAAACGTATATATATACATATATATATATATGTATATACTTATATATATACTTATATACATATACATACTTATATATATATATATGCTTATATATATACATTTATACATATATATATATATATATACAGTTATATATATATATATATACTTATATGTATATATACATTTATATATATATACTTATATGTATATATACTTATATATATATATATATATATATATATATATATATATATATATATATATATATATATATATATATATATATATATATATATACATATATATACATATATATATTATATATATATATATATATATATATATACCTATACATCCACACACACATATATATATACATATACATATACATATATGTTTGTATATATATATATATACTCTTATACGGATGTATATGTCATACTTTAGCTGACAGCTGTTAAACCAAGTGATATCTCCCTAGAGTGAAGGACGTATGAAACCCGTCCTGATAAATTACATTTTAGTATAGCAGAGCATGCGAAAACAGCTCAAAAATCCCAAATGCATCTTACGTACTTTCATTTGCCGTTTAGAAAAACAAAAAAAATAGCTTACTTAAATATTATTTATATATATTTTTATAGCATGTTTACTTATCTTAACTTTTGAAACATTACTGCTATGAAATTTTACCTGAAATCATTTACAATTGCTGACAATAATCGTGTAACAAAGAAAATGAAACAAAAACAATGGTTTTTAAATTATAAAATTTATAAAAAGAAAATCGAAATCTGACAAAAACAACAGCGCAGACGATTTCAATGGAGAAGTTATTAATTGCTGCCCTATGACTTATTTTGAATACATTAAAGCTACATAGAACATCTTTTATTTGCAAATGTTTAATTTCTTTTGGAACAAACCCAAGAAATATGATAGTCGATGTAGAATATGCTAAGAAAACAATGCAAAAGATAAAAAGACAACGTAAAAGAACAAAGACAAACTGTAATACAAGGAAAACAACAACATAATATTACAAAATCATCATCAATATTTTATCCCATCGGTAAAAGCTTTCTAGAAAGCAATTCGTCTTAAGAAGTGATAACAACAACAACAATAACAACAAAAAAGAGAAATAGAAGACAAGGAAAGAAGACAAGAGAGGAGAGAAGAAGAAATAAAAATGAGAATAAATATCATAAAGAGAAGGAGAGGTGGGTGAGATGAAAACGGTAAAGATAAATAAAGAGAACATAAAGAGCAAAGAAAAGAAATAATTATAAGTGTGGAAATAGAGAAATGCAGAAAATACATGGTGAAAATCTAGAGACAAGGTGAAAAACAAAGATAGGAAATAAGGGAACTGAGGCGTATTTGGTTTCCCTTATTGATTTATATTCAAATAGTTTTACTTCATCAATTTATTTTCCATATTGTTCTAAGTTAGTTTATATTTTCACTTTTGTTTTCAATTTTTTTTTTTGTTTTATACCTTAGCGAAAAGGGTTTTTCTTTTCACTCTTGATAAATATGTTCTGCATTGCCCTCTCCTAAGATGTTTACTCCAAGGAAGATTAAAAAGCGATATCCCATTAGAAATAAAATTCCTTAGCAAAAACAGAATAATTTACACGAATGCCTCGTCTTATAGTGTTGTACTAATAGGAGATTGGGATGCCTTGATACTTTGCACATCGTTATCGGCGATGGATTAACCCAGTGGTTATGAAAAGTGTTTAATAAAGACATTGAAACATTTGATGTATCAGGACCCAGTTATATCTAACCGACGCGGGCGTCTCTACGTGGTCTGTAGCTATACTTTGTATTGCAGCGCGATTGTCTGCCGCACACTCACACGCACATACACACACGCAACACACTTACACACATGTACGCATATACATGTGTGCATGTGCTTGCGTATGTTTGTGTATGTGTGTGTGTATGCGTGTGTGAGAGAGAGAGGGAGATACAAGTGTCGAGATGTAGGAAGAAGGTTAGCTTCAAGCAAGCCGTAGAAAATATTAAAAATAAGTTTATGGAACAATTGTCATTTATTGACGCGGAAAGTTGCGGATTTTGTTTCCGTATTGAAGTATGGTAAGCTGTTTTATATTTCACGGTAGACAGCTAGGATTGCCAGATATTCAAATTTAATTCAAGAGCTAACGAATAGAGTAGATAATATTTAATCAAAATACTCTTGGCATGAAGAGTACCCTATGGTATACACCTCGCTTGGTTATTTATCACTTCCGAATTTTCACTCAATATGAAATATATATAGTCCGAATATTGTCTACTCCATTCCTAACACAATTATTCAGAATCAAAGTGAAGAGAATTTAAGACGCATTTGATCTGAAATTCATTCATTTTATTATCAAACACCTGTTATTCTAAATGCGCTGAGTGCAAATTACTTTGCTCACCCCCCCCCCCACACACGTATACATACAACTACATGCATTCAAATATATATATATAATTCAAATTACGATGAACATAAAGAAAAGTTTGCTTTAGAAGCGTTGAGATGTCTTAGAAAGTTAAAGAAGTGATTTTAATTCTCAAACGCAGGATGATGCTAATAATATAGCCTGAACAAGATAAGCTACCCCTAGTTTGCAGAAAAAAGTATTGGCGGCAGGTATATATATATATATATATATATATATATATATATATATATATATATATATATATATACATACATATTTAAATACAAGCATACATACATTAACGAAAAATTCCAGTGAAATTAATGAAGGTAGAGTCAGTAGATCCAGTGGTAATCTGGGTGGAGTGCTGGTATATGGATAAGGAAAATTGCGTAAATTTCGGGCAGCGGTTCAGATGTGCAAGTTCAAAGACTAGGAACTTGAGTCAGGTTCAAACTGGGGTAATCACGTGAGCGTATAATATATAGTTGAAATTTATAGAAAAACATAAGACGAAGACAAGTATATGAACAACAAACAAATGTATTAGTTTGACGTTCAGGAGAAATATAAAGTCTTTTACGTTTCGAGTCTACGCTCTTCAACGGAAAGGAATAAGAGAACATAAATAGAGAGTGAAAATACTTGTAAAATTTAATCGGTCCAGATGTCACTCTGACTCTCTCTGTTTATTTTCTCTTATTACTTTCTATTAAAGAGCGTAGGCTCGAAACATAAAAGACTTTTTTTCCCGCGCCTCAAACAAAAAACACTTGCTTGTTGATACACCTGTCTTCGTCTTTCGTTTATCTATAAATATCAATATATATATATATATATGTATGTTTGTATGTATATATATATATATATGTGTGTGTGTGTGTGGATGTATGTACGTATGTATGTATACGTGTATGTAAGTATGTGTATGTACATGTATAGGTGTATAACATTTCTTTTGTTTGTAACTATCGCCTCCTTTTGTGATAATACCTGTCAGCATTCCTGTTTGATTTTCTCTTTAATTTAACCACTGTTTTTCAAGTAACATTTATATTTCGACATATTTTTGGCGTCTTATACAAAAATTCTTCTCAATGAAAACAAAGTTTTATTTTATTTGCTTCTCCCACTCTCACTAATCCCTATATATCTATCTCGTTCTTGTATTTAACAACATTTATCTCACCCATTAAGATTTCTGGCGAAGCAATATATTTTTCTCAAGAACACATAATAATTTACAAGTCTTAGAGAAACATTTGGATTTGGAATGTAGTCTATAATAGAAGGTCTACTGAGGGACGGTGCAGAAACGCAATAACAACATACATTGTGGAGACATGTAGCACAGGAGAATGGGTAGGTGTGCACAGGCGGGAGCTCAACGGAGAAAAGTTCGTCAATGCTCTACTAACATGTTCACACAGTAATCAATTTTTGATTTTCAGTAGCAAATGACCCTAAGAATAAATTATTTTAAGGATACACGCAGTGTTGTTTCCGAAATTCTTCTATATATTGCATCATAATATTTTAACTCTCAAAATTATAAATAATAATGGATCATGCCATCCCAAAATTTATATCCTTTTCTACACACGCCTATGTTCCCTTCTCGTTTTGTAGGCATTAGTGTGTGACTTAAAGACAATTTACCTCTTAGTTTTAGCAGGCGAAGCGATTGTAGCAATGTCCGTTCTTCAGATCTTTTGTTTAGATGTTTTATCTTCAGTTATTGACGTTTCAATGTATACGGGAAATATAATTAAGAAGGAAATAAAATCATACAACCGCAAAAATATATTACACTAAATTTTTGAACGATAACGAAGAATTTTCTTCTAACATTAATTTTATAGCTAAAATTATCGTTTTCTTACTTTTTTGGTATCATTCTAGCTTGAAAATGAGAGAGATATATAGAGAGGCGAAGAAAGAGAGAGAGAGAGAGAACGAGAAGGAAAGTCGGAGTGAAAGCGAGAGATAGTCGGGAAATAGAGACAGAGGAGGAGAATATATGAATAAAATATGGGGGAAAAGATACAGAGACTGAAAATGAGGGACAGAGAGAGAAAGATAGAGGGGTAGAAAGATAGAAACAAACAAACAAACAAATAAACATAAAAGAAATGAAAAAAAGAAAGAAAGAGATAAACGTATATCAGGCAGAGAGACAAGTGAAAAGACGAAGAGTATGCTTTGAGTTAAAGTGAGAGAGATACACATTTATGAATGAGTGAGACTGACAAAACATGTGTGGGTAGAGTGTGTGAGAGAGACAGAGGGAGAATGGGAGGAGGATTTTGAAAGAAAGACAGAGAAAGAATATGTTACAGAGGAAACTGAAGAAAAAGAAAAGGTAAGAGTTGACGATGGTGATGATGGAGATGATGATGATGATGATGATGATGATGATGATTTATATAGTAGCGAAGTCGAAGAGAAAGTAGTAGAAAAGGAAAAAAATGTAAAAGTAATATTACAAAAATACAAAACGAATCGAGAACAACAACAACAGCAGCAACGACAACAACAACCACAACAAAAAACAACCGGATGGAAGGGGAAAAGACAAAGAACAAGAGCTGGAGAGGGGGCGAGAGAGAGACACTGAGAGAAATAGAGTGAGAGAGAGAGCGTGAGATAGAGAGAGAGTGACAGACAGAGAGACAGATTAAGAGAGAGAGTGAGAGAGAGAGATAGACTCGCAGACAGAGAGACAGACAGACGAACTGACAGAGATAGACAGACACTGACAGAGAGAGAGAGGCAGGCAGGCAGAGAGGCATACGGCCCATCAGACAGAGATAGTGCGATACGACAGAAATTCGTTATACTAATTTATCATTACTAATTCGTAAACACTGCGATCACCATTGAGTAGTAATGGAACGTTTTCGTTACTTGTCAAGCGGAAATTCTTTAGAAAAATTAGCTTCTTTCTATTTGGTATTGACTTGGCAAAAAAATCACTTCGACAAACGGTAAAAATTAAATCAATTTTACTGTAGCAGCAACAAAATATTTTCAGCTTTTGATTCTTGCATACATCAAACGTCTGTTTA
The DNA here is from genome assembly GCF_006345805.1 of Octopus sinensis. Taxonomy (NCBI): domain Eukaryota; kingdom Metazoa; phylum Mollusca; class Cephalopoda; order Octopoda; family Octopodidae; genus Octopus; species Octopus sinensis. The sequence continues at coordinate 40,104,518 of NC_043010.1, forward strand.
TTATATAACCATTGATTCTTAATATCGATTATGCTGGAATTATTATCTATCACGTTTGGTTCTTAGTCGTGTTGATTCCGTGAAATATTATTTATTTTTCTAGTTTATTATTTAATACGTATTAATTTTTGTTTTTTTTTTAATTTTTATTTTGTTACTGTATATTTCAAAGTATGAAAATTAATGTTAAATTGATTGAAATTAGAATGTTGTGAGGATTGAGAATTGCTTTGAATATTGTATATAGAATTAAATGATTACGTTGTTGTTGCTGTTGATGTCGTTGTTGTTTAGTGGTTTTTGTTTAGGTGAGGTTTGATTGATCAGATATATGATCAAAGACGATCCAGAGTTGAACAGCTCGATATCCCTATGGATGTGTTATCCAAAACTCTAGACTGTCATTTCTGGATATTTGAATGCTGTTTCTAAAAGGTCGAAGGACGACTCTTTAAAATTGTCCGATCTTTTTCTTGAGATGTATCTGTGAATAAATTGTCTAATACTGTAAGCTTTTATCTGAGGAGATTTCAATGCTGAATCTAACAAGTCAAAACTGATTTAATTTTGAATATTCTCATAATTTTAGAACCCATCTAGAAATACATTTTATGTAAGTTTTTAGGTTGTTATTTGAGGGGAGTTGAGTGTTGGTCAAAAAGATGATCTACTTTTGAACATAAATAGGTGCAGACGTGGTTGTGTGGTAAGAGACTTGTTTCCCAACCACATAGTTCCGGGTTCGGTCCTACTCCGTGGCACCTTGGAAGGGTATCCTCTACTATAGCCTCAGACAGACCTAAGCTTTGTGAATGCATTTGGTAGACGGAACCTGAGGGACGCATATATATATATATATATATATATATATATATAGAGAGAGAGAGAGAGAGAGATGTTTGTGTGTCTGTGTTTGTCACCGCACCATCGCTTGACAAACGTTGTTGGTGTGTTTAAGTCCCCGTAACTTAGCGGCGGTTCGGCAAAAGAAACCGATAGTATAATTGCTGACCTTACAAAGATTTATTCGACGAAAGACGGTACACTAGCATGGCCGCAATCAAATGAGTGAAACAAATGAAAGAACGAAAGAATACCATCATAATAGATACATCTAGGAACTCATTTGAGATTGTAGGCTATTAGCTGAGGCGATTTAGCTACTATTTCTACCCGGACAAAGTCTCTCCAACTGACTCTGTTTTATATAACTAACATCCTTTAGTTCAGTCCATGCTGGTTAATCGCACGAATTTTTTCAAAGTCAATCTGGTTTGAACTGCCACTAAATTGGAGTATGGGAGAAGACATGTGTTGTAATAAGTTAAGCTAAGATGTCTATTAATACTTTAGTTCTAATTGTTTGGACTCGGTGTTTTGATGTCAATGCAATTGACTCTACTTATTTGTGGTGTCTATGTGGTAAATAAATGATCCACTCAGCGAAACAGAGAATAGAGATGTGGATATTTTCCTCTCTCTTCTAAAACACACGAGGTTTGAACAATTAGTTCGAAAATATATAATTTTTGTTAAAACTTAGAGGAGTTGCCGTCATTTTGAACAAAAAGACACTTTCCATAATGTAATCTTCAGTACCACGAAATATTTCAAATAAAACCACTACCGCCTTTAAAATGAAAAAAAAGTGTTCCTTCTCGAGCCATGCCAGGCTCATAAGGGCCGGTTTCCTGGTTTCAGTGGCGTAGAAATTCCCCACCTGGACGGGACGCCGGTCTGTCGCAGGATTACTCATTTTTGCCAGCTGAGTGGACTGGAGCAACGTGAGATGAAGTGTTTTGTTCAAGAACACAACGCATCGCTCGGTCTAGGAATCGAAACCACAACCTTACGATCATGAGTTCAACACCCTAACCACTAAGCCACGCGCCTCCAACTTTAAAATGAAGGACGCATTCATTACCTTGATCTTACGTATCATCACACACACACACACACACACACACACATATATATATATATATATATATATATATATATATGTTCTCATTATTTTCTCTCCTTATTTCTGTCTGTGTTCCTTTCTGTGGGAGAGCGTAGTCTCGAAACGTTAAAGACTTTTTCACTTCCCGAGCGTTATACTAATACCTCTTTTCGTTTTTTTTTTTTTTTTTGTGAATTCACCCTCTCCTTGTTTCTTCTGTGTCCCTTTCAGTAGAAGAGCGTAGGCTCGAAACGTAAAAAACTGTTTCTATTCGTGAGCGTTATACTAATACATCTGTTTGTTTTGTACACCACCTGTCTTCGTCTTTTGTTTTTTCGTAACTCCCCCTATATATATATATATATATATATATATAATATATATATATATATATATATATAATATATATATATATATATATATATATATATATATATATATACATATATATATATATATATATATATATATATATATATATATATATATATAATATATATATATATATATATATATGTATATATATATATATATGTATATATATATTTTAACACTACACAATGGAAAGAACTGATAGAACTCCAAAATGATGAAGATATAACCATTAAGGAAGCGGACAAGGGAAATGCAGTTGTAATAATGGATACATCATCCTACAGAAATCTTGTAATTTCCTTGCTTGATGAAGACCTACATTATGAAAAAATTACCAACTACACCCCACAAAAAATAATGAAAACTCTATCTTCACTAATTAAAACCCATGAAAAGGAACTGACAACCAAAGAGATTGATTTCCTAACAAACTTTAAATGCAAACCTAGTCTTTTCTATGGTCTGCCAAAAATTCATAAAAGTCAAATTATAAATGAAACCATTAAAAAATCACCAAAGACATACATACACACACCTAATCCGGGGGACCTAAAACTACGACCCATTGTAGCTGGCCCAACCTGTGAAACACACAGACTAAGTCTACTTATGGACATCCTCTTGAAACCCTTCCTTAAACATATCGATAGCCATATCAGAGATGACTTAGATATGTTAAACCACCTTCCAAAAAAACCAAGGAAGAAACAATCCTGGTTTCATTTGATGTAGTCAACTTGTATACCAGTATACCTCATAATTATGGACTGGAGGCAATACAATTCTGGTTAGACCAATTTCCGGAAGAAATACCAAAAAGGATCAGTAAGGAATTCATTACTAAATCAATTGAATTCATCCTACACAATAACCACATGTTTGACAATACATTTTACCGTCAAAAATCCGGAATTGCTATGGGTACAAGGGCAGCACCAGTCATTGCGAACTTAACAATGGGATACATGGAAATAATCATTTACCAGGAATCTCTATCAATCTTTGGAAACTCCCTCTCTCAATATATAAAAGAGAATTGGAAACGATTCCTAGACGATTGTTTCATTCTCTGGAATGAAAACATAGATAAACTCCTAAAATTTAAAAACCTATTGAACAGCATAAACCCAATATACAGTTCACAATGGAATACAACCAAAAGGAGCTCCCGTTCTTGGATATACTAATTAAAAAATTAACCTTAAAATAGAAACAGACATTTTTTACAAAGCCACAGACGCCAAACAATACCTTCTTTTTAATTCATGCCACCCAAGACACACTAAAACAAACATCCCCTTCAACCTTGCAAGAAGGATATGCACAATAGTGTCAGAACAAAATACCAGGAACTTTAGACTGCAATAACTCAAAAACACCCTAATTGACAGACATTACCCAGCTCAACTCATAGAGGATGGGATCAGACGTGCAACAGAAATCAACATAGAAACTTTAAGAAAAGTTCAACACAACAACACACCTTCCCCGAAAATACTACCTTATATATCTACATACAACCCCAGAAACAAAGAAGCCTTCACCACCATCACCCAGAATTTACCAATACTTCATAAAAACCCAAAATTAAAGGAAATTCTAAACATACACAAATCATTAAAAGCTACAAACAGCCTAAATCACTTAAAAAGATTCTCACAAAGGCAAAATTGTCTTCTAAAATTACGGATGCAAAAGTTAAAAAATGTGGTAGATCGAACTGTGCAACATGTCCTAACCTATTGGAAGGATCAGAATTCTTCTTTAAAGAGGGACAGAAATTTAAGATCAAATCTAACTTTACTTGTGCCTCTGAAAACATAATTTATGTTATTAAATGCTCGGGCTGCCACCAAGACTACGTGGGTTCCACGGGACTATCACTCAGGCGTAGATGCACACTGCATCGACAACAGATTGCATTCCCAGAATATAGAATGATACCTTTTAGTGAGCACATTGAGAAATGCGCAAAGCAACTACTGCCACAATTTTTAATCTTCCCATTTTACCAATGTGCTTTCGGATCATCAACACAAATGAGACTGAACAAGGAAACATTCTTCATTGAAAAGTACAAACCCAGACTCAACCATCCGAACATACTGACACAGAGAAATTAACAAGGAAAAAGGAAAAAAATTTTTAAGCGATTATCTCCCTTACACCGGAAGAAATCACTCACTACCTCCCCTTATTTAGAAATCTCCTGGAAATAAAAACAACGATAACTCCATGCAATATAAACATAACGTCACAAGAAATTTGAAAAGCTACACGCGAAACCGGTAATTTCTTTAAAAATTTAAAAATTATGTCATTTTAAGGAAAAGGAAAAAAAGTTTTTCCAATATTCTCCAGACATTTTGACACAAATATATATATTTTTTAATATTTAAGCCTTCTGTCGTTTTTTCACACTTTACTATTTTCTTATATATATATATATATATATATATATTATATATATATATATATATATATATATATATATATATATATATATATATATATATACATATACATATATATATACACACAAACACACACACACACACATACACATATATATATATAAGTAATCAAAAATCGGAGAAAAAGACAACAAAAAAACCAACAACACGTACATGCAAAGTATTAAGAAGATGCTCCGAGAAGGAAAGTAAGAGTGGAAAGTCCGACGTATATCATGTGTGTACAAATTGATGTAAGACTGCTACTATTAAATTTCGAATTCCATGTAGATTAACATCATCCCACTACCGTAATTAATAGTATTACTAGTTATGACATACAGGAAAAATTACGATGAACACAAGTTTAATTATCTGTTTATACGTGTGTTACTCGATTATGATTGCTTCGAGTCTAAGTGGATATTTAAGCACCATGGATAATCAGGGAACCCTTAATTGCATTATGTTACAGATGAATAACTAGTTCCTCCTGATGATGTCTTTAGCCACTAGATCCTATAAAGGAACTGTTGAGGTAGCGAACCACGAAACGTGGTTAGAATTCCCATTCCTAGTTCTCTGAAACATAACACAATGAAGTGTTCCCAGACGATGGATTATGGTAAGGCATATAATTGCACATGGTGTGTTCAATGCAGTGTTTTATGTAATCAAAATGGTGAGAAATATCTAGGAACAAATGATATAGATATGTGTTTACCGTAATTTCTCTTATACATACGTATATTCATTTATATAAACATATACATGTGTATATACCTATGTAAATATTGACATGATATGTGTGTGTGTGTGCGTTTGTGAGTGTGTGTGTGTGTATAAAAATTATATAAACAGCGAAGCGTCATGTAATACCATAAAGGAAAAATTTAATCGTCATTAAATGTGGCTGAGTGGAGGCGCGTGGCTTAGTGTTTAGGGTGTCAGCAACCAAGGTTGTGGTTTCGATTCCTGGACCGGGCGACTCGTTGTGTTCTTGAGCAAAACACTTCATTTCACGATGTTCCAGTCCACTCACGGGGTAAAATGAGTAACGCTGCGATGGACTGGCGTCCCATCAAGCTGGGGAACACATACGCCATAGAAACCGGGCCCATGAGCCTGGCTAGTCTTTAAAAGGGCCATTGCTAGAAATAACAGCAGTTAAAAACTCTTAACGTTGCAAGAACATAGCAAAATCTGTTCCCTGTCTGTGTATATATATATTGCGTGGAGGCACAATAGCCCAATGATCAGGGCAGCTGCCTCGCGGTCGTGGGATCGCGTTTTCGATTCCCAGACCGGGCATTGTGAGTGTTAACCGAGTGAGAACACCTAAAGCCCCACGAGGCTCCGTTAGGGGTTGGGTGTTACGAACACTGCTGTATTATTTCACCATAATTTTCTCTCACTTATTTTTGTTTCTGTTGTACCTCTATTTCAGAGGGCCAAGATTGTCACGTTCTGTGTTACGCTGAATCTCACTGAGAACTACGTTAAGGGTACATGTGTCTGTGGAGTGCTCAGCCACTTGCATGTTAATTTCACGAGCAGGCTGTTCCGTTGATCGGATCAAATGGGACCTTCGTCGTCGTAACCGACAGAGTGCCACGTATATATATTGCACTCTTCTTACAGTGTTATGAGTTATTAACTCTTATTTCTATGTACATAGGTAAATACATATGTATCCGAAACACTGCTTCAGCTCCCTCGGCCACATTTAGTGAAAGTTATATCCTATCTGTATACACACACACACACACACACACACACACACACACACGCACACATACACACACACACACAAACACACATACATACACACACAAAAACACACACACACAACACACACACACACACATACACACACACACACACACATATATATATATATATATATATATATATATATATGCATGTATTGGGTTGTCCGGAAAGTTCGGTCCGATATATAGTAGCTTAACATTCGACTTACTTTAGAACATCGTTGAGTCCATAAAATAGGATTTGGCTACACCTCAATTTAGAGCACAGTTTAAGCTATATTTTCATGGAAGAAGGTTTATGTTCCTATAACCTGTGTTAATTCTATAACCCTTTAAAATGAAAGATAACACATGTTATGGGGTAACACATTCCCGCCGAGCTGCAGCAATTTTTCTTTGGTTCCCAAAGCATCAAGTGCCGAAAATGAGGCAAGTTCATTTTCGGCACTTGATGATTTGGGAACCAAAGAAAAATTGCTGCAGCCCGGCGGGAATGTGTTACCCCACCCTCCATATTCACCAGATTTTGCTCCTTCGGATTTCCACTTAATCAGGTCTCTGCAGAATAGTCTTAATGGTAAAAATTTCAGTTCCTTGGATGACGTAAAAGGATTCCTTGATGAATTCTTTGCCATGAAACCACCTCAATTCTGGGAAGATGGTATTATCAACTTAAAGGAAAGATGGAGACGCATTGTATAACAAAACGGTTCATATTTGTTTGATTAAAAATGTAATGGCAAGTATTTATTGACCTTTTTCCTTTCCTTTAAAAATCGGCACGAACTTTCCGGACAACCCAATATATTTCGCTGCATATATATATATATATATATATATATATATATATATATATATGCACATAGTTAAGTAACTACACATGCCTGGTGTATATTTCTAACCATATCAACGATCACTATTCATATACACTGGCTGTAGCTTGCGGTTTGGAAGAATCAACCATGCTGATTTGTGTTATAATTAGTGGCAATTAAACTGCAATTAGCATTTACTGTAAAAGTCGACAAGCCACAGCTGGAAATTCTATCATTAGATTTATTTCCCCGTTTTTAAAGCCATTACCGGGGACGATAAAATGGTAATAAACAATGGAAGTCCGTAACTCTTAGCTAATAACAGAGAGCAATATCATACGTGCCGAAGAGAAAGCAACCTGTGTTTCGTTTCACTGAACACAGCCATCTCTGTAATTTAGAATAGGGTGAGATGTAATATTCTTGTCTTCATGTCTTTTTAAATGCCATTAATTGTCGGTGAAGGCGACGATAAGTAGCATTTAACTCAGAAATCGCAGCCGTTTGCTCGATTTGCCTGGCTGAGAGATTTATTTGCATTAAATTATATACAGTCTCCATCCCCACTATTATATTCTGATAGTTTACAAAATGTTCCTCCCGTCTCTCTATATTCGAAAGTAAAGAGAAAGAGAGTGAGAGAGAGAGAGAGAGAGAGAGAGAGAGAGAGAGAGAGAAACCGAAAAAATAAATTGTAGTGTTGGAGCTGGGTGTGTGAAGATTAAGAATTGATCTTTCGCTTCCTTGTACAGAGAATAGAGATGTGGATATTTTCCTCTCTCTTCTAAAACACACAAGGTTTGAACAATTAGTTCGAAAATATATAATTTTTGTTAAAACTTAGAGGAGTTGCCGTCATTTTGAACAAAGCAAGTAACTGCCCTTTGGGCGGAGATAAGCATATAATAGCATCTAATTGTTGCAGGCTTTTGTGAAACTGTAAATTCATATTTTCTGCTTTTATTCTTTTTCTAGTCATCTGACTGCGGTCATGCTGGAACACCGCCTTCATTCGAACAAATCTACCCCAGGACTTATTATTTGTAGGCGTTATACCTATCCTAAGAGTCTCTTTTTGCCGAACCGCTAAGTTACGGGGACGTAAACGCACCAACATCGGTTGTCAGGTGATGTCAAACACATACACACAAACATATACGCATATACGCATACATACACACACACACATATATATATGTGCTTATATATATATACGACGGGCTTCTTTCAATTTCCGTCTACCAAATCTACTCACAAGGCTTTGGTCGGCCCATGGCTATAGTAGGAGACACTGGCCCAAAGTGCCACGCTTTGGGACTGAACTCGGAACCATATGGTTTGTAAGCAAGCTACTTACATCACAGCCACTCCTGAGCCTATGTTTACTAAACATTTTCTTCTTACATTTAAAAAACAAAATGGCATTCCGTCGATTACAAAGGGCCAGTGTCCCAGTTGATTCGATCAGCGAATGAGCCTGCACGTGAAATTAAGGTGTAAGTGGCTGAGCACACCGCATACATGTGTACCCTTCATGTAGTCCACGGGATATTCAGTGTGAAACAAAATGTAACAACACTGACTATTTCTCATAAGGGTACAAATCGTTTTGGCCACTGAGTTGACTGGATCAAGAGGAATTACTGCACACCAGTCGAATTTTCTTAATTACTATAAAGGCTTTATATTGTGGTATTTAAATTTATTTCAACATTTACTATAAAGCCATAAATTTTAGGGAAAGTGTCTTAGTCGACTACACTGATCCTTTTACTTGAATGATATTCTATTATACTGATCCTGAAAGGATGAAAGTCAGAGAGCTGACTTCGGCAGGCCTTGACCTATGAACTTCAAGTACCGGAAGAGACGATGCTAAAATTCTGCTGACACGTCGCCATCATTGTGGTATGTAAATTAGGAAAGGTTTCAAATCAGTCTATTCGGAAATGGTTAAATGTAACAATATATATTTGTAAATATGAGCTTTTCATAGCATTAAATTATAAACAGTTAAGCACGAGCATATTTCTTGTGTGGCTAATTTTTATCAGTCACGCTTATTTGTGATACTTTGACATATCATTTTGTGACATCGATGCACTTTGTAATTACAAATATTAGCTGTTTGGTTATGAATAATTGCTGCCATCTTGAAATTACACCATATAATTGCATAGACCTCAATTATGCATGTGCCACTGGGAGCAATTCCGATGCACTACTTCAAACAATATGAAAGAGAACGATAATGAAGGGCTAATACTCATCACGCAGCACTGTACAGGAGGAAAGACCCGGATAACATGCAACGCTCTCTAATAAATAGGATACTTAACTATTAACATACCAAGTTAACGACGGAACGTTGTAATACCGGCTTTAATGTCAGCACCAGTCACACTTGTGTTTCCTGCTATAAAATGGATCAACACACGACATAACTTACTCCGGAAGGTGAACCCTTGAAGATATAGAAACGATAATCAGCAATTTAGGATGTTTATTGATGCAAAATAACCTGCGTTAAATTTATACACTTCCATACAAAACATTAAGCTGCCGTGTGAACAAGCTAGGTTACACGATTTTGAGTTACAGCATAGATGTAAAATTGATAAATGACATTTAATTTACACTATGTTTCGATAATGCGGAGGCACATGGCCTAGTGGTTAGAGCAGCGGACTTGCGGTCGAGGGATCGCGGGTTCAAATCTCAGACCGGGCGATGTGTGTGTTTATGAGC
>NC_043010.1:40119625-40144625 GCF_006345805.1 Octopus sinensis
TATTCACACAAGAATGAAGACTGCACATGATCATAGAGGACGTAATAGATAGTTTAAGTTCATAGATTTTGCAATTTTCAATTATAGAAGAGTCGATAGCAATGAAATTGGGAACATTTAGAAATATCAGAACCTATCCAGATATTAGAAGAGACTGTGAAAATCCAAGACAACAATTATTCTTGTACTAGTATGTGCACTTGGCACAACATCCAAAATGCTACCAAAGAGACTGTAACAGATTGGAATTGAAACTAATATTGTCGAGCATCATAAAAGTACCATACTATATTCTGGAAGAATCCCAAGGAAGATTCTTGTGTTTTGAGGAGACTTGTTGTCGCCGAATATTGACAAGATAAGAATTGTCACCAAATAATAATATTGATAAGCGTAGTAGCATCCATAACAGTTGTTACAACAACAACAGCACTAGTAGTGATAATAACAATACTGGTATTACTTTTCCTTTCTTCGCCACAAGGCTACAATGAATGGTAAATGGTAAAGTGAGATTAGATCGACCGCAGTGTTTGGTAAATCTTTACTCGACTCAATAATTAAAAGGCAAAGTTAAATACAAGCGTACTTGAACTCTCAACAAAAATAGTTGCCTCTATATACTTTCATGGTAAACATTAGTTCAAACCACAAATATCTGTGGCATGCCAGTCATATTTATGACTTGCCTAATAAAAGTACATACCAACACTCTTTAATGACATACGTTTAGGAGAGAAAGAACAAATGTTCCAGTCTGATCAGATAAAGATTCAATCATTCATGATGCTTAGACGTAATTTATAACGGCTGTGATCTATGTTTTTGCTAACCACCGCCGTTCTGTCTCTCAAAGTTAGCTTTTTATCTGTCTATTTCTGAATAAAACTTCTGAAAGTGGCGAAATGTCGTCCCAATTTTTATCCAAAAGGCTTATTTTTATCTTCGCACACCCTCCAGTCGTGTCCGTCGAACATCTGTTGCATTTACGTGTCTTGACGTTCTAATGTAAAAAATTTGTTGAGCGTCCTGATAAGGTTAGTTATGCTGAGTATACACTTTTGACTTGTGTAACCTAACAACACGGGAAGTAGACACCCTCCACTATTCCTCTCTGCTAACTTAGCATCCTCTGTAGATACAATCTGAATGACATAATGATGAATGTCTAAGTCCACGTTGGAACAAACTGGAAATATATCGTAATTGTTAGAAACCTGCTACTACCTGAGCAAATCTGTGAATCTTTTACACTGGTTTCTCATCGATTTCTCACACACAATCGCAACATATGCATCTAGCAATGGTTTTATTCATGAATTCATGATATTCCTGTGGTTGCTTTTGTATACTCATGTTGATGCTTTTGTTGGTATTGCTACAAGATTAGCATTTTGGTTATGTTGTTTAGCTTGCAGTTGTCGCTGTTATCATTATTCTGACTAGATGTTGTTATCTTTTTTTCTTTTTGCTTTTTTTTTTCCTGTTTTTATTTGCATCCACGCTGTGTGGCTTACACTTTCATAAAATATAAACACAAAGCTATGTGCAGCTTTTTCACATTCTCCTCAATGTTTTCATCATAATTAATGAACAAATGATTTAGTTTAATTGGTCTTTGCAAAATCGCTTAGCAAAATCATTCCAAAATAGCTTAGGCATGACTCGTTTCTCTAAGACAAAATTATATTTAACAATATATATTTTAAGGGGCTCACATTTTATTATCTTCACAATACTACCAGATGCATCTTTTTTGTTCTCTCTTTGCATCTCTAGTTAGTTTGTTAAATCCCTTCATTCTTTATGAGAAAATAAATTCTTCTCTTCTATCAACAGTCAATTCCAAGATGTCAACTTTTCTAAGCTCACAAATTCCCAGTTTCCTGTAAACATAACAAATTCCTTTCCTTCGCCAAAACAAATCTTTAAATGTTTTGAAGTATTCCTTGATACGGGTAGAACTTATTTAAATATTGCATTTAAGCAGATCGTAGTGACATTTCCAAGTGATATGATTCAAATGGATGTCATTTTAGATATTCAATGAGCACCAGTAATCTTCTTAGAGTCATGTCAGTCCGATGCCTAATAAATTATATTCTATGAAAGGATTCTTGCATTTGGTATGCCATGAAAGTTACTCTTACGCTCTGGTGCATCTCCGGCAGAAGAAACGTTAAAAGACGACACATGTCAACTGATTTTACTTAAAACTTCGTTCGATTTCATCAAGATTTGGAGGAGAACCAGGGCCATTTATTAACGGAATAATGGTTTTGGATGAAAGATGTTTTGACATGCTCATTGCAGAAGTTGCACGCAACACGGCAAATACAGTATGTGTATCAATCCATTAACGGTTACCTTGTAACCGAAAGGTTTCCTTGATCTTCCAATAAATAATCTTGTGTAACGGTTCACTACAACTTCAAAACTTACTGTTTCCACGTGATAGAAAAATATTGCCTGTAATTCATAGTTCATGAAACATGACCAGTAACTTGGAGTCTTCCTCTGTCATTGGCTGCTTTAAATTCGAGACAAAGGTTTCTTAAAAGTCAACAAAAATCTTTACATATATTCTCAACCATTTACCAATAGTATCATCCCAAAATTTAGCACTCGCTGTAACGACTTGAAATTTCCAAGCAATAATTTTAGCCGCTTCGCCACCTACACCTGCTGCCTCAGTAGTTAATGCATCATTACCAATTACGGTGTACTCTGAGCAATGTATATAGCCTACAATTGAGCCCTTTCTACATATTCAGTCATCAAAATATATGTTGCTACATCACAAAATGTAAATTGATCGAAGAAAACGTATTGTTTGATTTGAATGTCACCTTTCATTGTTCCACTACTTTACTACAGGAACAAGTCTCACTGCACTTTGTACAGCATCATTTTTTTATCTCTACATTCTTCAAAATTGGTGGAAACAATGCGCATGTCTACTTCCTGAAAACTTAAGGAGACTGACATTTAGGCTTTGTCTTAAATAAACCTTAGATGTGTGCCTATTACTTTTTGAGTTGTAATAAGATTATTGTCCGTATTTAGTAAACTATTATATTCTTTATTTATTCTCCTGAATTAGCAATTTTAGCAAGGCTTCTAGAATTGCTGTTTTGAGAATGTCGTTTTCATAGAATATCGAATGTGCCTCTCTGAAGTTACTAGAATGCTAGAAATTCCAGCCAAATATCCTTCATACGACTTATCTTAGAAAAGGGACATAATATGGATTTTAACCCTGTTTGAAAAAGATCAGATAGTCATGGATAGAGCACTTTAATACTAACTGCACCCAATCAGAATTTCCATGGGACTAAAAATCAACTTCAACAGATTTATTTGATTCACTGATACCAACGTGATTTTATGCCGAAAATATCTTTCTAAAGATGTATTATATTAGCGATCAGTATTTATTAAGTAACTGATATTTAATTCATAATCCAAGGAAGACTAAACAACACAATCGGATTCAAAATCATTCGAGCACCAAAACCTAAAATGCTGCAACTAAAAACCGCAATACTGTTCGGCCGAATCTCTATGTATTCCCTTGTTCACAACAGATATGGTATCGATTTTAATAATGATTTCTAATCTATGCACGGAGTCACATATTCTGGGTGGACGGAAGCGTTGATTAATTAGACAACAATGTTTCACTGATACATGATTTTATTGATTATAGCATAATGAATGCCAATGACTGGCTTCGTTGAACTGAAATAGCGTACGTAAAACTTTGTAGTCTTAATTCCTTGTGTTACTCGCTGGGTCTGGGCAAAGAGGCAGTGACCTTGACCTACGCAGGTTATCCTGTACCGGTGAGATTAATCTTTCTCTTGAACCTATGTAATCAGGAATGCAGAGTTCGAGTAAGAGGAGACTAAGTTTAGTGATAAGCATTGCGCCTGGGCAGTGGATGGAACAAGAGATAGGAAAAGAAGCAAAACACGTGGCCCTATCGGAAATTGAGCGAGGGTGGGTCACCTCTAGCCTGCTCCGAGAGAAGAGTTCATTATAGAGTTCATTTCCAGTAGTAAAGTAGAGAGAAAAGTGTGTGCGATTGTAGTCAGAGGTTGGTATTTCTTGGTATGTGTGTTAATGTCAATCAGTAGACCGGTCCTTTTCCGGGGGCTGAGATATCTCTATTTACTGTAGAAGTACCGTCCCAGATTTGAGGTAATAATGTAGTTTGCACTTCATCTGAGCTCTTGTAGAATACCAGTATTAGGGAATGGAAGTGTTTTCTGGCCTTATGGAACAGGTAAGTTTTTGTGATGCTGTTTAATCTTAACATATTTACATTGGAATATGCTATGTTAAGTAAATATGACAATCACTTGGCCCGAAAATCGCTCTACTGTTTCTGACTTTCGTGTTCGGAGAGTAATCAATCTTTTATTATTTAGCACAGCGAGAAAAATTTGGTAAATTCTGGTGGAACCAAAGGTGAAAATTTTTTTTAGACAATGGAATGTGAAGACGATGGTGTTAGAGTTGTAAAATACTTAGAGCCCTGGAAATGATATGGGGTAATCAGTTACTGTCTTTTAATTTTATTTCCCACTAAGGTTATCATTACTTTCCACCATTTTCAGTGTCTAGAAAATAAATGAATGTAGAAAATTAGAAAAATAGATGCTGCAGAACAGTTCAAGAGGCCGTTAAGTAACGACCAGTTGCCGAACAACGTAAACTTAAAGGAGAAGAGCAATTAGCAGAAGTACAACTTGACAATATGTTGCTCCCCCATCTCACCAGCAAAATATAAATTTCGATGTACTGAAGCGGTGCTGAACATTGCTGTAATGCAACTGATGTGTCGCATAGCCTATTCTACCTTGCCTGTCTCCTGTATACATTGCAATTTAAAATATAATATGCAATTTTAAGTATGCACAAATGAGGTGGTGATGGAGGGGATGATTGAAAAGATATGTTTTGTCATATAAAAATTACAAAATAAATCTTTAAAATTTTTAAATATCAACTGAAAAATATTTAAAAAAGAAACAAAACATAAACGTATTAGCTCATTGGATTATCAGCCGCTGATAGGTCTATTAAGTATTTCATCTAATGGAATATTATTCTAATATCTAGCAAATGTGCATCTGTAATGCAATTCTTTTAGTAAATGTACATCTGTCTGTTCACAGTGCTCTGTGCATTCCATTTAATTAATATTCATGTTTTTATAAATTGAAATGCATTTAAATGGACTTGAATATGTATGTGTGCGTTAAATCGTTTCTAATGAAATTTTCGTCTGCTCATTTTTCTTAATTTAATTTTTTTTTTTTTTACCGGGTACTATCAAAATGGCCAACTCAGTGGTGTAGTGCTATATAAGCAAATAAGATGTTAACAGTTCATTTCTTGTAGACTGTTTGGCTTCTAAAATTTCTCTCACAAATCGAAAATTTATATGTGTTATATATTCATAAATTCATGAAAGCTAAGCTCAGTGAAATACACACTGATGACATTGTGTATTTATACTATCGGTTTCAGAAAGGTGATGACGAAATCGTTCTTTGCAAGATTTGAACTCCGAACTGACAAGTGATATGTTTAACGTCTGCTCTTCTACTGATTCTGTCACACACTTCCCAAAGCGTGTAAAAGATTCGAGTAGTTGACATTTAAATCGTAAATAGATAGATAGATAGATAGATAGATAGATAGATAGATAGATAGATAGATAGATAGATAGATAACTGGATAGATAGATAACTGGATAGATAGATAGATTGACGGGTGGATGGATTGATGGAAGGACAGGCAGAGAGGCAGACAGTTTGATATATATATATATATATATATAATATATATATATATACAGAGAGAGAGAGAGAGAGAGAGAGAGAGATTGATAGATAGATAGATAGATAGATAGATAGATAGATAATCATAAATCTATTTCGTGAGTTAAGGTACATTATGGTTGCTGATTTTGTTATCAGTACTCGACTGGTGTTTATATAATTTATAAGCCCCAGAATAATGAATATTTACCAAATTCTGTCCCTTTCCTAAGAGGCTAAGATGTGAATTTGAAGGTTATTCTGGTGATGTAACAGAGTTCCATTTGGTATTCCATGAAACCTACAGGTCCAAATATAACGTTGTCGAACTCGGCTAGGCCTAGACTTGGCGCTTAAAGGAAAATAAATTAATATAAGTTGTCCTGCGTTCAAACGCTCCTGTGACCGTCTGAGTTTAGATATTGCTGCGAATTCCATTCATCTCTATTTCGTCCGTCGTCTCCTTTACCCGTTCCAAATTCACACCTCGGAATGTGTGAACTGCAACTATAAATCGTTGTTTTCAAGAAACTATTTCATTCTGATCTGTTTAATTTGCTATCCAACACATCAGGTGTTTTAATGATCTCCTCCCCGTTGCAAGTATACGGACCACATTTTCAGCAGCTTCCTTGTGTCATATGTCCAGCAATATCCTTCTACCAAATTTGGAGTTCTTGGTAAGCTCCTGAACACTGCCTCTTCTAACAGAGACAAATATAACATTGAAAACAGTTAAATTCATAGTGTAAGCTATTATAAAATAGAAATGCTTAACTGTAATATGCAAGAGTCACTAGTATGATCAGTAGAACTACATACATGGCGCCAGAGAACTACAATCAGTCGGAGACAGCTGAATATCTACAGTTTATACTATATCATCACATCTCTTACACCTTCGAGGACCAATAAATTTAACTTGCAATTGAAATAATATTAGTGTTTGAACTAATTTTATATACTCATTACTGTATGAGTATTATTAATTAATTACATTTTTTTCTCTTCACTAAATTAATTGTTATGGCACAGTGTACAGATTGTCCTTGAAGAACTTCCTTAAGTTAATTAATACAGAATGGCTTATTCTAAATGTATCTATGTAGTCATTTCATTGTGGAACATTAACAACCACAATAGACTATCTCTATACTTCTAACGCTGCTGAAAATCTAAAAACAACTACCAAGGGGGTGAAAATCCAGTAATTGCAACCACTCGTAATTTGATTGTATCTTGTCGTTAAGACCAATCAGCGAAAGCAAAAGACATGCTTTTATCTTGGAACTCCTCAGAGATACACATTCATCTGCTTCCCTTTTATAAGGATATTATTATTGGATTTATCTCGCTTCCGTGCCGTTGTAATAGATTCAGCTGTCCTAAAGGGAGATTTTCCTTGGTAATTACATGAATGAACATGGTTGAGAGAAAATTTTCCGTTCACAATATATAATCAATCTCTTCAAAGTATATACTTGGTAATTATA
The DNA here is from genome assembly GCF_006345805.1 of Octopus sinensis. Lineage (NCBI taxonomy): Eukaryota > Metazoa > Mollusca > Cephalopoda > Octopoda > Octopodidae > Octopus > Octopus sinensis. Next base: position 40,126,950 of record NC_043010.1, read on the forward strand.
TCGGTGATTTTTAAAACAACTGTCAAGGGAGAAAACTGTAATAATTAGAGCCAATTATATTTAGTAGTGATTTATAGTGATTCAAGATCCATTTTGAAACCAGTGAAATAAGTTTGATACAGAAATTTTCAGAAGTACTTACACACTGGCAAGTTCCTACTACACCAAGTCCCTAAACCGAAAATATCGATTTTTTAGATTATTTGCTTGATTGATTAACTACAATTTAGACGTTGTGAACGGAACTATTTCTGAATGTGTTTTGTTACTCTAAGATAACCATGACTATGAAAATCACTGGATCGATTCGACGACAGCCGTGGCATTGTTAGGATGTAACCAAAGTTTCTCTCCGAACAATACAAAATGTATCGAGTTAATTTAAGATAGCTTCGCTACACAAAACGATATCGTTGACCTTTATTGCCAAATCCGTTGGTTACAAGAAGAAAAAAATTATAAAAAACAATGCAAAAAATCCCTTTACAGACACATGTCTTTAAGCTACATTTATCATGTTTGAGATACATATTAAGAATTCTTTCGAATAAACTATTCACACACACACACACATAGTGGCTGTGTGGTAAGAAGCTTGCTTACCAACCACATGGTTCCGGGTTTAGTCCTACTGCGTGGCACCTTGGTCAAGCGTCTTCTACTATAGCCTCGGGCCGACCAAAGCCTTGTGAGGAGATTTGGTAGGCGGAAACTGAAAGAAGCCCGTCGTATATATATATATATATATATTTATGTGTGTGTGTGTCTGTGTTTGTCCCTGCAGCATCGGTTGTCAAGCGATGCTGGTGTGTTTACGTCCCCGCAACCTAGCGGTTTGACAAGAGAGACTGATAGAATAAGTACTAGGCTTACAAAGAATAAGTCCTGGGGTCGATTTGCTCGATTAAAAGCGGTGCTCCAGCATGGCCGCGGTCAAATGACTGAAACAAGTAAAAAAAAACAAATATATATATACATATATCTACATACATGTGCTTGTGTATAATATTTATTTGCATGCGTGTAAATATAAACATACACGAACACGCCCAAGTAAACGGCTTTCGTTGTGTATATATGCTAGCACGAGTGCGTGTTTTGTAGCTCTTGTTTGTGATATATTGTACGCTGGCGATACTCTTCCTGTTGGCATCTTGGAACAATATGTCCAAGAAAATAAATTATCGCATCTCCAGAGCCAATTTTACAAGTCTAGCGAAGATTATGCTCATGTTTACACATGCTGTGTAAGAGATATATGTGAGAGTACATACACTTGTCTAATGGACTATAAAGATATAATGCATTCTTTATGGAAGTGACAGCACTATCACATGGGTTGCATCACTAGATTCCGAAATACGTACAAACAATACCTGAGCAACATTTGTATCTGACAGAGAAGCGCAGAAAAAGGTAAACTGTGTCGGCTTGGAAGACGGTCTCCTTAAATACCGTTTTTGATGGGTTGATTACATCATCGAATTTAATGATGTTATGCTTTCGGGAGTTATGAAGAATAAATTATCTATATGCAGACAATGAAAACAGCCTTGATTCCTTGAACATCAGCATAGATTATTAGGAATATTTTGCGGCGATCAGTCTAAAAGGACGAATAATACCTGCTGTTTATAAACATCCGAATTTCCCATTATAAACATCCGAATTTCTGCTGAACTTTGAAGTTTTTGATGAAAGAGAGGGGCCAAAGATAATTCTGCCAGCGCACTCCATGGATGTGTTGGTCGTTCAAGAGCCGAAATTGTTACCCACAGAATATCACATATTTGTAGATCAACACGGGTTGGTTATATGCTCACAACTCCATAGGCATAAATAGTGTACAACTGTCCTTTATGTCCAAAGGTAGACTGACAATCATTTTTGACAGATTGTGAAAGCAGTAAGGTGTTAAATGACTTAAAATCAACAAAAATCCAATTTTTCCCCTCTTCCACTTCAGGGACGATACAATCTGGTGCCAACAAATTAGTAAAGAAACTCTCTTTATTACAAAATACAGACTACTTCAGAACGCGTCTACGACAAACGCCGTATCCACATTGGCCTTAGAATAGTACAAATACACACGCGAATATTAAAAATGATACACTCAAGAGATTCCCAAGAATTCATTAAAAAACAGTCCCAATCACTGCTATAATCCATAACGAATCAATTTTAAGTCATTTAACACCTAATACTTTCACACTACGTACATTCATTCTTATTCTCCCTTCTCTTTCTTCTTCTTCTTCTTCATCTTCTTCTTCTTCATCTTCTTCTTCTTCTTTTTTTTCTTCTTCATATTCTTCTTCTTCATCTTCTTCGTCTCTTTCCTTCTCCTTCCTAACTTTATCACTAATGCTTTTTAGAATAACACCTACACAACTTCTATAAACAAAACTTTCAAAAGAAATATTTTCATGAATTGACTGCTATCATCCACTGACCATTCAAAATACTACTATCATGGCACACCGAAATTCTTCTTCTTCTTCTTCTTCTTCTTCTTCTTCTTCTTCTTCTTCTTCTTCTTCTTCTTCTTCTTCTTCTTCTTCATCTTCTTTTTCTTCTTCTTCTTCTTCTCCTCCTCCTCCTTCTTCTTCTTCTTCTTCTTCTTTTCTTCTTCTTCTTCTTCTTCTTCTTCTCCTCCTCCTCCTTCTTCTTCTTCTTCTCTTCTTCTTCTTCTTCTTCTCTACCAAGAATTCACAACGAGCTCGAAGGCACAAGAGTAAACAAGAGAGACAGAAACAGGCAGAAACAAGGAAAATGCCACTTGTATTTGAACACTATACAAATATTCTTTTAAAAAAACCTTTTCTTTTCATTTTTCTAGAGATTTATTAATTATTATATTGTTAGTTGAAAAAGTCTAAATTACTGAAACCGGTGCTGAAATGTTTTTATAAAATTGATTTCGCATTTTCTATCTTGACTTTTTTTTCCATATATATCAACTCATGTGTTCCTTTTCATCTAATTTTACTTGTGCCTCTGAAAACATAATTTATGTCATAAAATGCTCGGGCTGCCACCAAGACTACGTGGGATCCACGGGACTATCACTCAGACGTAGATGCACACTGCATCGACAACAGATTGCATTCCCAGAATACAGAATGATACCTTTTAGTGAGCACATTGAGAAATGCGCAAATCAACTACTACCACAATTTTTAATCTTTCCATTTTACCAATGTGCTATCGGTACACCAACACAAATTAGACTAAACAAGGAAACATTCTTCATTGAAAAGTACAAGCACAGACTTAACCATTCCAACATACTTATACAGAGAAATTCACCCCAAAGGAAAGGCAAAAAAATTTAAGAGATTATCTCCCATACACCGGAAGAAATCACTTATTACCTCCCCTTATCTAGAACTCTCTTCAACATAAATATAACGATAACTCTTCTCAGCATAAATATAACGACGTAAGAAATTTGAAAAGCTAAACGCGAAACCAGTCATTTCTTCTAAATTATGTCATTGTAAGAAAAAGGAAAAAAAAAAATTATAGTATTCTTCAGACATATTGACTCAAATATATATTTTTTAACCTTTTAAAACAAGCCTTCTGTAGTCTTTTCACTTTTTACTATTTTCTATATTATATATATATAGACATATATATATTATATATATATATATATATGCATGTATCTATATATGATGGTGTGTACATTTGTATGTATTCTGTATATTCATGTTGTGTGCGTATCTCTGACCACTTAAGCGTTCATGTTTAAGTGTATCTATGTGTATGTGTGACTATGAAGGTACGTCTGTTATGTATAGATGTGTGTCTCCATATGTGCCCTTGTGTGCGTGTGTGTGTGTGTGTGTGAAGTGTACTTCTGAGAAAAAAGAAATTGAAGAGTCGGTGTTGCGAGCTAGCTCCCTATTCTGTAGTTTGCGTATGTATGAAGATATAATCGGTGGAGATGGAACTTGCGTGCGCAGGATAGCGTTGCTATAATAGCCAATGGACTGCATGGAATACAGAATCTGGGATGAGATACAGACTAGATATGAATCTAGTTGTCTGATAACAGCGGTGGTGGAAAGTATATGCATATACATATATATACTCTATTCCGCATCTGTATATTTTTATATGATTAGAAGTATTTACATAGACATCGAGGAACGTAGGTACATATGAACGTAGTCTATATAAATGTATACAAACTTTATTACATTCGTCACCCTTTGTAGTTCATTCACGAATCTCCTATTGAAATTTCTAACTTGACCAGACATTGAAAATCATATTAGAACAGCAGACCATCGAGGCATATAACATTACAACACTTGCTGGTACAGATATCGACCAAGACAATCATATTTTCAACCAGCAAGGGAGACGATGTTTTCGGTGTTTACAACTATGTCCACTAATTAAGTATCAATATATCATCCGACATCGAAAATAGCTTGTTAATATATATTCAGAAATGACATGTTGACACTGTAATCGATGGGTGACATGATCCGTGTAATAAGCCTAATCTATTGGTGAACGTATATAAAGATTTATTCTTCGTCCTGATTATTTCGTCGCATGCCAAACACCTATTCTGTCAACGTTTCAGGAAGCAAGACTTTCTCCGTTAAGGTTGGGATAATGTTAATTAAATCTTTGGTGTTGTGTGATTTAGATGTGTACGTATGCGATACACACACACGCATATATATTACATATATATATTTATGCATATATATATGTTTGCATATATGTATGTACATATATATATATACAAACATACATATATATATATATATATATATATATTATATATCTATATATATATATATATATGTATGTATATATATATATATATGTATATGTAATATATATGTATATATATATATGTATGTATATATGTAGTATTGTATATGATGTATGTATGTATATAGATCAAAAAACAATGCGAGTTAAAAAAAGGAAGATAAGTCTTATATTTCTATTTTCCTCAGTCTAGACTCCTACTTCTGGAAAAATAAATTGAAGAATCGGTGTCGTGAGCTAGCTTTCGTACTCTGCGGTTTGTGTACTTATTTAGAATCTAAGATGACATACCAAGGAGTGATACCAGCGGTTGTGGATATTTAATTACTAGTGTATTACTCACTTGAAACCAATGTGAAGAATCTTGTCTTGCTTCACATCTCCCACGGCAAGAAATGCCGTCATTGTTGCCAAATGTACGGAACAGACCGATTTAGAAATTGCTGAGTTTCTAAATATTGCAAGATTTTTGTATACAAGACTCTGATGAATTTTAAAGCCTTTTGGGGGAATGTTTTTATTGTTTCTAACAGAAAAAAAAGCAATATTTTCAGTGTTCTACTCTGTAAGGCGAGGGCGATTACGCCAAAACGTTCAAAACAGCACCGTAGAATCAATGAGTCACCATTAAAGAATCTCAGGTGTCTGAGTAGACTAACACGGGGATATGTATTTAGGAGAGATTAATCCATAGCAGCAAAGACACTGAAAACCGTTTAAGAAAAACATAGTTGTTACTTGACAAGGTAAAACCTGTAACCAATATAGCATGCTTTGCTTCTTCTCTGATGATAAAACTTCGACCACGATCAAATCTCAAACAGAACAAAAGACAGATGGTTATATGTAGCTCTTTCTGATGTTCCCAAGTCAAAGCACGTTTAGTTTCCAGCAGTTGTGAGGGACTTAGGAGTGAAATGAAATGAAGATCATGTCATACTACGTTACATCTATCCACAGTGTCTTAGAATTAAAACTGAGAGATACATTGAGGTACTGCAAACAGTTGTTAAGTAGTCATCAAAGCTGAATGGTGGCTCATAAAATGATCAAAAAAAGAAATGATATCGAGAATAAATTCACAATTTTTCTTAAAGCACATTTTATCTTTGCTATAGGCGCAGGAGTGGTTGTGTGGTAAGTAGCTTACTTACCGACCACATGGTTCCAGGTTCAGTCCCACTGCGTGACACCTAGGGCGCTTCGGGCCGACCAAAGCCTTGTGAGTGGATTTGGTTGACAGAAACTGAAAGAAGTCCATCGTGTATATGTATATATATATATATATATATATATATATATATATATATATATATATATATATATATGTGTGTGTTTGTGTTGTATGTCTGTTTTTGTACCCACAACATCGCTTGACAACCGATGTGTTACGTCACCGTAACTTAACGCTCCGGCAAAAGCGAACGATAGAATAAGTACTAGGCTTCTACTATAGCCTCGGGCCCGACCAAAGCCTTGTGAGGGGATTTGGTAGACGGAAACTGAAAGAAGCCCGTCGTATATATATATATATATATATATATATATATATATATATATATATGTGTGTGTGTGTTGTGTGTGTGTGTTTGTCCCTCCAGCATCGGTTGTCAAGCGATGCTGGTGTGTTTACGTCCCCGAAACCTAGCGGTTTGACAAGAGAGACTGATAGAACAAGTACTAGGCTTTGGGTCGATTTGCTCGACTAAAGGCGGTGCTCCAGCATGGCTTCAGTCAAATGACTGAAACAAGTAAAAGAGTATAAAAGGGTATAGTGGATTTTTATTAAATTACCAAATTTGTCCTCAATTACCTCTTGTACCTTTATGCTGCGATGATAAACAAGCAATGGACAAAACTCCAACAATGTCAGTTAATTTAAATTTGACAAAAGATAAAAATTCATTCATATCCTGTTACATCATTCGTTTGCGTTTGTCTGACGTTTTCACTAGTCAGATTCTATCTATTATTGCCACTGGTTTTGCATTGATTTGTGATAATTTAGGTGTGTGACAACGTTGTCATTTAATAGATAATTAATATATTTTGCACTATTATCATGGTATTGTATACCCTTTGTCTATTTGGTGGTTATTCTGGTTGCATTCGTCTCCTGCAAAATAAGAATCTGATTTTCATTTTTAAAATGTTATGTCGATTTTTCGCCTTTCAATTTCGTAGATATCATTTTTCTGCTTATCACATTCGTAACCGGTTCCTACCTTCTTAATTCATTTCCTTCCCTTTGTTTTTTTTTTTTGTTTTTTTTCAATTCTACACTATATCTCTTTTCATTAGCTATTTTCATAGCTGTCTGTATCAAACTGTGAATTGAATTATCATATCCTATTTCACAAATATATTTCAATGTTGCACTGCTCAATTCAACCGCTAAAATTCTAATTCTTTCTCGTATATAATATATGCTTTATATCGAATGACTGTAAGAAGGCTTGTGATATACGCAGTAAGCGGTTTGAATTTTACATGAAATATTGGTAGACATGTGTATGTATGTATGCATGTATGTTATATGTATGTATGTATGTATGTATGTATGTATGTATGTATGTATGTACGCATATGTATGTATATTCATACATACCTCTCTATACATATACTTCTTTCTATATATAATCCTGTCTTTCTCCTCAAATACATATTTATAAATATATATAGTATCAAGAGACAGACAGATGCATAGAAATTCAAGCATTTACTTGCATATAATGGCATACGATTTTTGAATAACCACGCGTACTCACATTATATATATATATATATATATATATATATAAAATATACGTATACCATAATGTGTTAAATATATACATATATGTAAGTAAGTATGTATGTATACATTTAACATCTTTACAGCTCCATCTTTGTGTATCATGTTTCTCTTTCGCGTAGTAATCAGTTGCATCATAAATTTGCTTGTAGTATCGGACATTGCTGATTACTAATTATGCAATGTTAATCTAATTAATTGATCTTAATTTCGTGAAGACTTAACAGCTTTTGCTATTGCTTTTAAAACAGTCGTCGAAAAAAAATCACTTAAATATGCGTCTAAGTTTATCAGGAATTTCATGGATGTCTCAATTTATTCAACGTTTATAATTAGACAGCATTTCCGACATGGTAATAAATTATACCGCTTCAGATGATCCACCGAATACCTCTACATGAGATTGGTTCAATTTTTTAAGGTTTTATTTATTGCTGTTTTTCTTGTATTTGTTGTTTGATACAATTTCAGCCTAATTTTATAGGAAAAAAAAAAAACTCGATAAAATGTATTTCCAGACGAAACACCACCTGTTTAAATGTAGTGTGCCATTAGAGAAAATAAACAAAATTGAGAGTAAATAAATAAAAACGAAACAAACTGAGCTGCAGTGTAGTCTGAGGAATATTTCATTTCTAATCGAAACTGTTGATGATAGTTTTAGCCCAGGCCAGTTGAAATCTGATTGTTATATAAAATGATGCAACAGCAGACCAAATGTAATGACTAACCATTACATTTTTTTTGTTTTGTATTGTTGTTTACCATAGGCGCATGTGTGGTAAGTAGCTTGCTTAACAGCAACATGGCTCCGGGTTCATTCCCACTGTGTGGGACCTTGAGCAAATGCCTTCTACTATAGCTTTGGGCCGACCAAACCCTTGTGAGTGGATTTGGTGGACAGAACTGAAAGAAGTCTGTCGTATATATGTATGTATCGCTATGATAGATCATTAGCCACTACACACATTTTTCTCTCCTTGTTTTTATTCTGTGTCCCTTTCTGTAGAAGAGCGTAGGCTCGAAACGTAAAAGAACTTTTCTATTCCTGAGCGTTATATTAATACATCTGTTTGTTTTGTACACCACCTGTCTTCGCCTTTGGTTTTTTTTTCGTAAACTCCCTATATATATTATATATTATATTTTATATTTTATATTTCTATTTCCTTGTCTAATTATATTTACTATATATTTTGTATAATGCCTTTACTGTTATGTAATGGTGTAATAAAGTATTGATTGGGTATCATCTGATGGTTGATAATTGATTGATTTAAGTATGTTTCTCCATTTTCTAATTTTGTAGTATATATATATATGTATATATATATGTGTGTGTGTGTGTGTGTGTGTGTGCGTGTGTGTGTGTGTATACACATGCACACACATTTACACAACGACACATAAACACACACACACACACACTCACACACACATATATATATATGTATATATATGTATATATATATATATATTATATATATATATATATATATATACCTCCTGCATACCATACCTTGACTTCTTTTAAAACGTGGAGGAATAAAGTGCAGCATATACATTTTTAGCTTTACGGATAACAAGAGATTTTTCTGATCTACTCAGGATATGAAAGTTACATTACATATGCAATATACTTGATCTCATGTAACATTACTTTTTTTTATATAATCAGACAACGTAGGAATCTATGTATATATGAGAAAAATAAACGTGTTTTTCTCTATTCCCTGTCCATTATCGATGCGACAGATTAATTTCTGTTGTCATATTTTACTAGTTTTTTATAGGCATTATGTAAATTACGTTACACGGTCCTTCATTTTGATTTTCAAATTTTAATAATAATATGAAAAATTTCTGCCCTTTCAGGAAAAATGATTTACAATGAAACTGATTTTATCAAATGTGTGTATGTATGTATAAAGCCGCTTAAAGTTTACTAAGACAAATTAGCTTCAATATACACATCCGGTTTGTAAGAAATAGAAGCCGAACATATCGCAAACCGAAACCTACTTTCGTAAAATACACTCCGAGTTGATGGTTGTAGACAGCCATATAGGCGCAGGAGTGGCTGTGTCGTAAGTAGCTTGCTTACCAACGACATGGTTCCGGGTTCATTCCCACTGCGTGGCACCTTGGACAAGTGTCTTCTACTATAGCCTCTGTCCGACCAAACACTTGTGAGTGGATTTGGTAGACGGAAACTGAAACGAGCCCGTCGTATATATGTTAATATATATATATATATATATATATATATATATTATATATATATATATGTGTGTGTGTGTGTGTGTGTGTGTGTGTATATGTTTGTGTGTCTGTGTTTGTCCCTCCCCAAACATCGCTTGAGAACCGATGGTGATATGTTTGCGTCACCGAAACTTAGCGGTTCGGCAAAAGAGAGCAAATAATTAAGTACTAGGATTACAAAGAATAAGTCCTGGGGTCGGTTTGTTCGACTAAAGGTGGTACTCCAGCATGACCACAGTCAAATGACCGAAACAAGTAAAAGAATAAAAGAGATGATATGGTATGCCACTCCTTATAAGCATGTTTGAATTGGGATGACCTGGGAACCAATCAGAACATTACAGCAAAGGTTTACTGCATTCAACACGCTGAAATAAATGCTCACTTGCAAAACAATGAGACCTGCATTGGTAAATAGGTGTGGCCCAATTCTGCCCCATGATAATGCAAACCTATATGTTGCAAGAATGACGCTGCAGAAACTTCCATAGTTGGAATACGAGACTTTACCACATCCTATATATTATCTTGATCTCTCACTCACTGACTATCATTTTTTAAGCATTTAAACACGTTTTAAGAGATAAAACTTTCAGGTCCAAACCAGAAGTGGAACTAGCTTTCAAAGATTTCTTAGCATCAAAGCCAATAAGTTTTTATCAACGAGGCATGAATAATCTCGTTGATTGAGGGTTGAGACGCATAGATGTTCACGGCTCATACTTTGACTAATCAAAACATTTCTATTGTTAAATTTTTCAGAATAGAATTATGTTTCTGAAATCGGCCATTATTTTCTGAACACCCTAATACAGTTATTCTCTTTTATTCTCTGTTACTTGTTTCCGTCGCTAAACTGCGATCATGCTAGGCCACTGCCTTAAAGAACATTTTAATCGAATAACTTGATCCCAGTACTTATGTTTTGTAAAACATGGAGCTTATTCTATCGTTATGTTATGGAGATGTGAAAATACCAACACCGGTTATCAAGCGTTGCGATGCGAGACAACACAGATGCAAAGACACATGCGCACATACGTATATATGCCTGGCTTCTTTTAGTTTCCGTCTCCCTAATCCACTCACTAGGCTTTGGTCGACCCAAGGCTACAGTAGATGATAATTTCCCCAAGGTGCAACCCAGTGGGCCTCAACGCGGAACCCTGTGATTGGGATGTAAACTTCTTACCACAAAGAGGAAGAACTAATTCTGATACAGCGATGAACGGATATAAAGAAGAAATATTTATGACTATAACAGAGACAAACTTACCTTTTTACAATTCGATAAATGCCAAAGTTTGTGAACGTTATAGTTTTATGTATAGTTGTTTCAATTCCCAGCCTATGAATACATAATACGATAAAAGACTGTGTTGGTAGAAGATGTTAAATTGAAATTATGTTAAACATCATATAGGGTCTCGTCTTACAGTGACATTTCGTATATAATTAAGCCATCTTTGTATATAGATACGCGTTAATCACCGCCATTGCGTACTGCACTATTGAAGGAGGTGGTGAATAATGCGAGGGAGAATTATGATCGTATACATATGAGGATTTGTATAAGGATTATCTCGTGTAGTTACCCTACTTATTGACTCTTTTCTAACAAGAAAACAATGTGATTCCATCATGTGTGCGTAGGGAGTGGAAGTACGATGATATATACACGTGTGTGTGTGTGCGTGTGTGTGTGTGTGTGTGTGTGTGTGTGTGTGTGTGTGTGTGTGTGTGTGTGTGTGTGTGTGTGTGTGTGTGTGTGTGTGTGTGTGTGTGTGTGTGTATGTTTACTTTGGTACAGGCCCATACATTTTGGTGCACGAAATGACGACGTTGAAATAAAGCAATGGTCTGGTACATGAGTGACATGAAACTTATAACGTGGTTATACCATTTATTAGAAGTAACAGCCAGATCTCTCACAAATCTCATTGTACTGTCTTTCTTTTTTCTTTTCTTATTTTTTTGGAAAAAAAACAGGAGACGGGTGTGTATATTTATACATATTCTGACTGGTAATTATTTTATCTACCCCGTGAGAGAGAAAAGCAAAGTCATGGCTGAAGAAGGTTTCAAAGACAGAACGGAAATAAACATAACCAAAGAGAAACCTAAATTTTGTTAGGTAATAATGCCACTCTAACGTTTATTGTTTCGTAATAGAAGTTAAATGTTGCTATTGGAATTCAAGTGTCAGAGTGGTATCAATCTTAATCGAATTGTGATTTGAAATTTCTGGATTGAAGTTGACCAGGAGGACCACCTCGGGTAAGATTTGTCAAGCAATGTACATCCAATTTTGAATATAGTTCCACGTCAAAATCGTTGCGCCATTTGGTCCCAGCTTCTGATATTTCTAAAGAATCTCTCCGACTTAGAACAAGTAGTGATTACGTAAAGTTAAAAGTAAAGAAAGCATTAAGATTCTAAATATTAGGACAGTCTAAGTAGCATTAATACTACAACAACAACAATAAGAATAAAATCCAAGAAAAAGAAAAACTACTTTTGCCAAAAAAATATATGATGTAAAAAAAAGTTATAAGTAACAAAAAATATCTAAAAGTGTTCAAGAATTTAAATAAAAATGCATTGGAAATCTGACCGATTTTTTCTCTTTTTTTTGGTTATTTATTACTTTAGTTATATTATTAATTTGTTTGTGTATAAATTTTTATTTTCATTTATTTATTTATTTTAGAAGTCGCTTATTTCTTCACCGTTTTTCTTGGCTTTTCTTTTCCTTATCGAGATTTGGCTATGCTATTTTTCTCTGAGACGGAGACATTATTCCTTGATTGTAAAGAGAAACCTGGGCAATATGTTAAGTTGAGCAAAGAGAATGAATAATGTGACCGAAAGAGGGGGAGGAGATTCCAGACGTATTAGAGAAGAGGGAGAAGAGAAGAAAGTACGAGAAAGAAAGGAAGAAAGAACAAAAGAAAGAAAAAGAAAGAAATAAATAAAAGAAAAACTGAATGAATGAATGAAAGGGGAGGACGAGAAATGAGAGAGAAAAGATATTGTGAGGAAAATGTGCTGCGCAGTTTGTAAAGTTGGTCTGTCAGACGATTTAGATAGAAAAGAACTATGAAAGTCTGTAACTTGTAACAAACTATAGACTTGGGAAACGATAACAGAATTAAGACTAAATATAATAAAATGAAATAAATAAATAAAAATAACGTATAGTAGCAGAAAATGTTCAGAAGAATCTGCAGAGGGTGTAATAATGTGATGGAATATTATTTTACGCGATAACACGAGACTACTTTTTGACCCAGTTCAGCGCTGATCGATTTAGACATATCATCAACAGTCCAATCATGGTCATTTCATTATATATTCCAAGTATATCAATTTACAATATAATATTCTTTTTTCATAAGACTGCATATTGTTTGAGGGATATTTCCCTGTTCTTTCAACTATGGCACTCGTGGGTTCCAGCTGATCCAATCAACGGAACAGCATGCTCGTGAGATTAACGTGCAAGTGGCTGAGCACTCCGCAGACACGTGTAACTTTAATGTAGTTATCGCAGAGATTCAGCGTGAATCAGTGTGACAAGACAGACTCTTTGAAATACAGGTACAAGAGAAACAGGAAGAAAGACTGAGAGGAAATTGTGGTGAAAGAGTACAGCAGGGTTCGCTAAACCCCTCGCCGCCGCTGGAGCCTCGTGGAGCTTTAGGTGTTTTCGCCCAATAAACACTCACAACGCCCGGTCTGCGAATCGAAACGCGATCCTATGACTGCGAGTCTACTGCCCTAACCACTGGGCCATTGCACCTCCACGACTGATACTTCTACTGAGCTATTCTATTACTAAGTGGCTTAGTAATGGCTTATATTATATCATGTTGATTTATTATTGAGCAACTATGAAGCTACGGGCTTGCAGAATCGTTAACACGACGGACAAATAACTTGGCAGCATTTCGTACGTCTTTACATTATGAGTTCAAATCCCGCCGACGTCGACTTTGCCTTTCATCCTTTAAATAAATAAATGCGCCCTCTTTAAAGCCTAGCCAGGCTCATGGGCCCGGTTTCCCGTTTTCTATAGCGTATGTGTTCTCAAGCTGGACGGGACGCCAGTCCATCGCAGTGTTACTCCTTCTTGCCAGCTGAGTGGACTGGAGCAACGTGAAATGAAGTGTTTTGCTTAAGAACACAACGCGTCGCCCGGTCCAGGAATCCAAACCACAATCTTACGATCATAGTGCTGACACCTTAACCACTAAGCCACGCGCTTCCACGTTTCATCCTTTCAGATCGCTAAAATAAGCACGTGTTGAGCAGTAAGGGGGCTTTAATCGACTTACTCCCTTCCCCAAAATTACTGGCCTCGTACCAAACTTTGAAATCATTATTAACCAACAATAGTCGGAGAGTCTCTAGAGCCGCCGGATAAAATTTCCTTACAGTATTCGTTTTATCTCCTTGTACACTGAGTAAAAATCGTTACTCTTTTTGACATTTATTTAGCCTCCAGGATAACAGCGATTCAACATATCGAATTGTAAAAAAAATGGCTGCTAATTCTAGCAGATCGAGTGACCTTTTGGAAACGCCCTGCTATGCATTGGTTTGTTGGCAACTGCGCAAGATGGTGTTCGCGAAAATGTTCGTGATTCTAAGATATGATGCTGATGAGAGATGATGATGATGATGATGATGATTCTTTTTATTTTTTTATAATTTTATTTGTTTCAGTCATTTCAATGCAGCCATGCCGGAGCACCAGTCAAGCTGTTTTAGCTGAAGAAACCGACCCCAGGATTTATTCGTTGTAAGCCTAGTACTTATGCTATCAGCCTCTTATGCCGAACCGCTAGGTTACTGGAACGTAAACACACCAACATCGGTTGTCGAGCGATGGTTGGATGGGGAGGAGAAACACAGACGTAAAGACGGCTCTATGTGGTTGGGAAGCAAGATTCTTACCGCACAACCACGCCTGCGCCCACCCACACAGCCGCACCTGCGTCAATGATGATGATGATGATGATCCTTGCATAATGGTGATGAAGAGGTATACGTAATGGTTTGCATGTTATTATCGTTTCGTTTCCACTGATTCTAATCAAGAAAACGCACATTCGGAGATGTTCCAGCCGTGACAGCCTCGTTTTACGTAAAAATCAATAGAAAATATAGTGTGCGGGAGGTAGAGGAATAATGAGTGGATAAACCGATTTTCACTGCATTATTTACATTATTTATCTTTGACGAATATTTGTACTCACCTTGTTTGTTGCTAACACAATGATTCGGCTGATGTACCCTCCAGTCTTCATCAGGTGTCTTGGAGGAGATTTCGAACCCGGGTTCTCATTCCCGAGGTATTTTTCGAACCAGGTTCGAAATTTCCCCAAGACACCTGATGAAGGCTGGAAGGTATAACAGTCGAAACGTTGTGTTAACAACAAACAAGATGAGGACAAATATCGTACATACTTCCTCGTGTCTTAAATATAGAACTGTGGTTATCACTACATATGTTTCAGAGTCAGAATTCATTAACACATTGATTCACAAATTGACCATGAAATAACGGGCGAGATTATATAACAATACGGAGTGACGTGTTTCACTCCCTTGGACACATCTTCAGGTAATAATTCATAAATGAGATGCCACCGATAGAGCCACAGGAGCATCGCGCGCGCACATATATATGTGTAAGAGACAAATTTATTGGATATTTCATTAGAATGTGATTCGTAGGTAACGTCAGCGTTAAGCAATTGAACGGATGTCCCTTCGTATCAATAAAAATGTTCTGAAGATGCACCATCGCTTCTTGTTTTTTTAATTTCTGTTTTTTTTCTATATTTTAATTAGGTTTTGTTCCAGATTGTATTTAGTTTCTTTCAACTTCTTACTCTTTTCTGTTTCTTTTACTTGTTTCATTCATTTGACTGTGGCTATGCTGGAGCACCGCCTTTAGTCGAGCAGATCGACCCCAGGACTTTTCTTTGTAAGCCTAGTACTTATTCTATTGAACTTTTTTGCCGAAAGGCTAGATAACGGGGACGTAAACACACCAACATCAGTTATCAAGCGATGTTAGGGGGACAAACACAGACGCACAAACATATACACATACACACACACACACACACACACACACACACACACACACACACACACACACACATATATATATATATATATATATATATTTATATATATATATGATGGGCTTCTTTCAGTTTCCGTCTACCAAATCCACTCACAAGGATTTGGTCAACCCAAGGTTATAGTAGAAGACACTTGCCTGAGGTGCCACGCTGTGAGACTGAACCTGGAACACTCTGGTTGGGAAGCAAGCTACTTACTACACAGCCACACATACGTCTAAAATAATAATAACAATACTCTTCTTGTTGCATGTCCTGAAGACCAGAGCAAACCTACGAACAATCACCACACGCTGTTTAATGAGGAGAAAGAAAGTGTAAATAGATTTATACAATCGTACGTGCCTTTTCGTTTTCAAAAAATGGTTCGAGGCCAGTTCCAGAAGATCTAGCCTTTATTATAAGCTGCCTAAGTGACGCAACGTTACTGCTGTTCCTTTAACTTACTTCTGCCCACAGTAGTTTCATCACCTAGTGATTTATAACGGTCTGCAGTAATTGATGACGACGACGACGATGATGATGATGATGATAAGAAGGAGGAGGAGGTGGAGGAATACGAAGATGATGATGACAATGATTATGATGACGATTGGTGGCGGTAGTATTAGTAATGGAAGCACTCCGTCGGTTACGACGACGAGGGTTCCGGTTGATCCGAATCAACGGAACAGCCTGCTCGTGAAATTAACGTGTAAGTGGCTGAGCACTCCACAGACACGTGTAACCTTAACATAGTTCTCGGGGATATTCAGCGTGACACAGAGAGTGACAAGGCCGGCCCTTTGAAATAGAGGTACAACAGAAACAGGAAGTAAGAGTGAGAGAAAGTTGTGGTGAAAGAGTACAGCAGGGATCACCACCATCCCCTGCCGGAACCTCGTGGAGCTTTAGGTGTTTTCGCTCAATAAACACTCACAACGCCCGGTCTGGGAATCGAAACCGCGATCCTATGACCGCGAGTTCGCTTCCCTAACCACTGGGCCATTGCGCCTCCCCCGTATTAGTAATAGTAGTTTGCCGATCAGATTCATCGCGTCGGTACGGCCTAAGTTATCATGGTAATGAATGGTGTCAAAAATAATGGCAATAATCCTTTCTACTATAGGCACAAGACTTGAAGTTTTGTGGGAGGGGGCAGTCGATGAGATAGACCCCAGTACGCAACTCGTACTTAATTTATCGACCTGGAAAGGATGAGAGGCAAGGTCGACCACGGCGGCATTTCGCCCAGCGTCGTAACGGTTCTTATTTCTTTATTGCCCACGAGGGGCTAAACGTAGAGGGGACAAACAAGGACAGACAAAGAGATTGAGTCGATTACATCGACCCCAGTGTGCAAAAGTACTTAACTTATCGACCCCGCGTAAGGATAAAAGGCAAAGTTGACCATGGCGGAATTCGAACTCAGAATGAAGTGACGGGTGAAATATCGCTATGCATTTCGTCCAGTGTGGTTACGCTTCTGACAGCTCGCCGGCTCGATGATAATGATGATTATAATGGTGACTATGGTGATGGTTAACGCTCACTGCGAAAAAAACAAATTCGTTGGAAGTTTGTGGTGTTGGTATTGTTTGAAATATGTGTTGATCGGTTAAAGCAAGGCGGCATGTGTAACGATACATTGACAGACGATATAGGGCTCTCGAAGCCTTG
>NC_043010.1:40149625-40162125 GCF_006345805.1 Octopus sinensis
TATGTATACACACTCAGACACACACACACGCATATATATATACTTTTATCTGTTTCAGTCATTTGACTGCCGCCATGCTGGAGCACCACCTTCAAGGGTTTTAGTCCAACAGGTCTTATTCTTTGTAAGCCTAGTACTTATTCTCTCGGTTCCTTTTGCCGTACCTCTCGGTTACTGGTACATAAATTCCCCAACGTTGGCTGCTTTCATCGTCTTTGCCATATCCTTGGTATAGGAGGCTAGTGGTTGCTAGCACTTGACGAACGTGCAACCCCTGTCTATGGACGGAAGGATAGTGATAACAATCCTGGTAAATAAATGCATAATATGAGCAGGCATAAAAAATTAGAATATCTTCTTTAGAGTATAAGTATTTCTTTCTAAGTAGATTGTATATAATAATTGCTTTAAATATGCTTGCACAAACTTAATCATTGTTTTTTACACAGCTGGCGTTTGTGAGTTTGTGTAATAAGTTTCAGGAATTTGCATACATGCATATATATTTACACATGCATACATGCATATACGCACGCACACAAACACACACACACATATGTACACACATGCTCACATACACATACACACACACACACACAACATATGTACAGAGAGAAAGAGAGACAGAGACAGACAGGGAGAGAGAGAGGGAGAGAGAGAAAGACGTTTTCTCTCATATATATACATATATACATTTATCTGCTGTGAAATCTTTAATTTGCAGGAAAATTTAGTGCAACATAGTGTTGATAAGTTAGACATCAGAAGAGACATTTCCAATTACCAAACACATATTTTATGTGGGCAGCCGACTGATGCATGCCCTTAACATTAATGCCCAAACTTATACGAACAAAACGTAGTCCTCTATTATTTATTAAAACAAGAAAAAATGCCCCTTAAAAACAAAGTAGCGATTTAATACATAAAATGTGCGCTTTATCAAATAGTTTGTGCGCTTGGAAGGCGATTCATGCAGTAATATCAAGTAATATTCTTGAATCGATATAATATAGTTTACATGGTGGTTAAGACGTAAGACATCAAAGACTTCCTATCTTTTACAATTACAAAATCAAATACTTATATTTCATTACGTTATCTGAAAATGACATGTCTACAGAAATAATGAGATAGGAGTTTTATATTGTATCCATTTAATAATAAGCACCAGTAAACTTCTGCCAATAACCTTTATTATATGGCCACTTTGTTATTATTAGATAAATGTCCCTGCTTGTCATATTTAATCTTGTTTCCCTTTATTTAGATATTAATGTGTCTCTTTACTTCAGCTCCGTTCTCGTATGGTGCAGCAGTATAACTTTCTTCAAACGCTGATCAGTCTCTTGATTTTATCTATATTATAAAAATGCCTTTACTTGCAACATAAAATTGCGTACATATATATATATATGTATATATATATCTATGTATATATACATATATATATATATATGTGTGTGTGTGTGTGTGTGTGTGTGTGTGGATATATATTTATGTATATATATATATATATATATTTATGCATATATTTATATATATATATATTTAGATAGATAGATACATGCATATATATATATATATATATATATATATATATATATATATATATATATAGATAGATATATATATATATATACATACACACACACATATATATATATAGATGTATCATATAACGGTGTATTGAAATTAAAGTGACTGCAGTATTTGCCTGGCACATATCGACCGCCTGAACGATGTGGAAGCCACAGTGACAGTCATATCTCCACCATATCATATGTTACTACTGAATTAAATAACAACTTTTTTAAAAAACAGGAACACTAAATTTGGGCGGAAAGGGTTTTGCCAATACCATTGTACCTTATTAGTACCTCATTTGATCGACCACAACCAGCATCTGAACTCAAAGCCTTAAAAAGCTAGACAATATACCAGAAAGCATTTTTCTAAAGCTTTAGTGATTTTTTTCCGCTCATTACCTTTTAGAACAGGACCTGCATTTTACAGCGAGTGCAATTCAATTGAGTACTTGATTGGTACTCTATTTTATCAACATTGAAATCAGGAAAATCGCAGTTGACGTCGGCGAAAATTGAACCCGGAGCGTACAGCCGCGCAAGAAACTTCGCTGGGGTTTTAACCGACGTGCTAACGATTGTGGCATCACAAGTAATCATTTCAGTCTCAGGCAGAATGCTTGAAATTTTGAGGAAGCAGGATAGTCAATTACATCGACCCTAGTGATTGATTGGTACTGATCTTATCGATCTCTGAAAGGATGACAGGCAAAGTCGACATCGGTGGAATATGCCGCTCAGCATTTTGCCGGCGCGGTAACGATTTTGCCAGCTAGATTTTTTTATTAAGCATAAAACCCCAACGATTCGTATTTCTTTACTAGCCACAAGGGGCTAAACACAGAGGAGACAAACAAGGAAATACAAAGGGATTAAGTCGGTTACATCGACCCCAGTGCGTAACTGGTACTTAATTTATCGACCCTGAAAGGATGAAAGGCAAAGTCGACCTCGGCGGAATTTGAACTCAGAACGTAGGGGCAGACGAAATACCTATTTTTTTACTACCCACAAGGGGCTAAACACAGAGAGGACAAATAAGGACAGACAAACAGATTAAGTCGGTTATATCGACCCCAGTGCGTAACTGGTACTTATTTCATCGACCCCGAAAGGATGAAAGGCAAAGTCGATCTCGGCGGAATTTGAACTCGGAACGTAGCGGTAGACAAAATACCGCTAAGCATTTTGCCCGGCGCGGTAACGATTCTGCCAACTCGCCACATTAATACCGCTTCATATAATCCTTTCTACAGATAATCCTTTCTGCTAGAGGCACAAGACCTTAAACTTGGGGGAGGGAGACAGTCGATTACATCGACCTCAGTACTCAACTGGTACTTATTTTATGAAACTTAAACTCGTCCTCGGCAGGATTTGAGCTCAGAACGTACATACGGGCGAAATGCTGGTAAGTATTTTCCCAGCGTACTAAAAGTTCTGCCAGCCCACCGCGCTAACACCGCTTAAATAATTAGAGGACAAATCACATAATAGTTATCAGCCTTGAATATTTAGCTTAGTGATGTCTGACACCAAGGACAATGCATCAAGTACAAGTACTAGTTGAGAACTAGGGTCGATATAATCAACTGAACCCCTCTTCTAAAACTGTTGTTAGTCTTGTACCATAATTTGAAACCAATATTTTATAAAACTCTAATGCCCCCCATTAAAAAGAATCTTCGTGAAATATTAAACTCCGGTCTTCCCCACAAGTTAAAATACTTCATTTCATTTCACCAAGAATTTCTGATTATCGTTTGCTGATCCAGAGCGCCACTACTTTAGCAGTATTCTCCTGATTTACTTCACTATTTCAGTGCCACATTTTTCAATGATCCGTGAATTTTTCATGGAACTTATTGAAATATAACAACAATGAAATTGTTGTTATTCTAGTACCGTTTTGTATAGCATTCTATTATATATATATTTATATAGGCGTGGAACGAGTCTATCTAATATTTCACTTCAGAGAAACATTACAGCTAGTAAAGGTGGCGAGCTGGCAGAATCGTTAGCACGCCGGGCGAAATGCGTAGCGGCATTTCGCCTGTCGCTACGTTCTGAGTTCAAATTCCGCCGAGGTCGACTTTGCCTTTCATCCTTTCGGGGTCGATATATTAAGTACCAGTTATGCACTGGGGTCGACGTAATCGACTTAATCCCTTTGTCTGTCTTTGTTTGTCCCCTCTATGTTTAGCCCCTTGTGAGCAGTAAAAAAAAAGAAACATTACAGCTAGTAACGTACTGTGTTTCTCTGCACGTCCTAGTGTTATACAAACCGGTATTTTAATATAATGCTGTTTCAAGTGTATACCTTATGTAATAATGTAGGAAGGTTTCGTCTTTGAATTTTAAGAAAGTTCTTAAGAGATTTGAAACCAGTTGCTAATGAAGCGATAAGATATTTTGAGCTGAGAGAATTTCCGGTGTTGGTAAATATGTGGTTGAGTTGGTTGAGGTGGTGGAAATGTTGATGCACGCACCAAATTGTATGCATACATTAACTTCGACGCAAGCTGAGCTTAGAACACAGAGAGTCTGAGCAAATACTGACAATCATTTTATCCGGTGTTCTAATGACTCTTTTAATATAATGAATTCAATACTTAAAAATTACTAAGCTTGAAATTATTACTGCGAATACAAGTCATCAATTGTTAGAAAATCTTCGTCATATCTAAGGAATTGACAAGTAAGCCTCTACATGGCTGCTTTTGTCTTCTAGAAATAACAACCAAATTATTACATATATTTGGATATTGTAGCTCTAGTTATGTTGCGTGTAACAATAAGATGGAATGGTGAAGACTGGATAACGGGATTATAGGTGCCTGCATGAACAAAGCTGACTTAGTGCTAAATGACAATATAACAATAACATTATTGTCGTAACATTTCTAACAGTCATTTTTGCCTTACTTTGTTACATGAGAGAAAATTCCATAGTAAAAACCATATATATATATAATGGAATTTGTTTTGAGTTAAGCATTTTTGAATGTAGAATATATTGCAGTGCAACATTGTTCGAACGTTGTTTAATGCTAAGTCCACAATCATTATTTCCACAAATATATCATTTCCTTAAAGTGACGCTGAAATGACAGCTATTTCTAAAGCCTCACACTTAAAGAGCTCATACTGTTTTAGCGACGTCCATTTGTGTTCTGCTTTAGATTATTTCCCTGATGGAATCAATTTTTACCTTCATCAGAAGGGACAGAACTAAAACCTAACGTCTGCGTACAGTGATCGATTCGGTGTATGTACTATGCCTCTATACGAGTCTGATCTACCACTGGAACATATCAATAGACTATTGCTTAAAGGAGGGTTAATGTGTAAATTTAAAAAAAAAACTCTAGGAAGTTTGACAATATTTATCATCATTTAGAGTGTTTCGTAAATCGATTCTAATTACCATTTGTGATACCTTGTAAAATGATGCACTCAGAGAATAAATATTAGCGTCTATGACCGTTTATAGGGTCTCCGAGGATTGAAAGAAAAAGAAAAGAAATTGTTCTCTGACTGAAGACCTGGTAGCAATATTTGCAAAAGAATGTATTCCCTGAAATACACTCTACTGTCAGGTCGTGGAGTTGAACCAGTTTACCGATTAAGTCCGTCGCAGAAGAAAATGAATTGCCACTCTGACCAGCATTCGCACACTTCCTGTCTTCTAAACATCAATAAAAAACGTATTGGCCCACCTTAATTCTATAGTAGAAAACACCCTCTACTTTACTGCACTGTAAGATCGAACGTGAAGCTACGTAGTTTCGAGGTTTCTAAATTTAATAGCTATGCCTGCTTACTTTCATTATTACTTTCTCACATGGGAAACAGAATGTACGAGGTATGTAGTGTGTTTGATTCAATCGGTTATAAATCTAACCTAACAAACGCCCAGTCTTTCATCCAGATGGGAAAAGTCGATAGCTTAATTTGAAATGGACTTGCCACTGATTGGTAAAATAAGCGACAAGCAGCACCATCAAATTGTTTTAATTTCCAGACAAACTACATCATTTTTTCATTTTTCCATGCCAGTAAGAAGAGCATTGACGTAAAAACTTTCCTTTTATTCCAACTTAAACTACATATGGTTTATACTTACTTAAAAACTGTGCTACTATGGTTCATTTTAAAAATACATTACCGAACAATTGAGTTGATTTCTCTCCGGTGAAATGTGTCGTACTAAATGCAATGTTCTGAATGGCTATCTTAAAGTTTACGACTTTCAAAGAATAGGTCATAAACCGGTAAAGTCTTCCTATGATTATAACAGTGAATCCTTTAATTTGGTCAGATCAAAATGCCAGGTCAGTAGAAGTAATAAGATCAACATAGACGTATTATCCATTATCCGTTACTATTCACAATTTTGGTTGCATCTTAACTGTTAACACGTATTTTGGCCTAAATTTCTCTAACATTATGTATCATGAAGCATTATTCTTCTATGACTTTGTTTAATGTTCTATCCCTTTATTTAATATTTACGAGTCTTTAATATAATGCAGTGTAGCTTTCTTCAAAGCTTGTTCACTCATTTATTTCTATTCACTTTCGCAACTTCTTTTTATATTTCACCCGAATAATTAAATTATTATTACATTTATACGAATCTGGTGAAGTGGCAGAATCATCTGAGCTTCACAATAAATGAACTACGGTATATAATTTCTACTCTCTTCATTCTGAACAGAAATCCTGCTGGGTCAGCTTAGATTCAGCCTTTGTTGATAATAGAATAAGCACCGAAAACTACAAAACTGTTGGTATAAATTTAATATAAAGGAAACCCTTTCTAACATGTTGTCCTGTCCAAAGGAGCCCTTATAGTGTGATTCTATTTTCTCTTTCCACGTGAATTATCAAAAGAAACAAATTAAAAAAAATTTTTACATCAATACATGACAATTAAGCAGAGTTCATACGGCGATATATATATACACACACACACACACACACACACACACCACACACACTATATTATATATATATCTATATATATATATATATATATATAATAAATTAAATATTAGGGAATAAATCCAATTTACAGGGAAAAAATCAGATAGGATTTGACTATTTATTAAAATTTATGTATTATTAAGTCTTTCCTTGTTTGTTTTGCAAATAGTGGTTTTGTCTCGAATAATATTTTATATATATATATCTTATATATATTATAATTATATCTGTATGTATATTTATATTATATATTTTAATGCATATTATATATATTTCAGTCCAATCTCACTCACCTCTCATATCATCAAGGTATTTGAGAGGGTGCTGAGATCGCGTATGACTCACTTCCTTGAGAGTCATAATATGCTGAACCCCAACCAGCATGGATTCCGTAATGGGAGAGATTGCCTGACGCAGCTACTGCATCATTTTATGACATTTGAGAGCCTTGGGAGAGGGTTCCAACACTGATGTCATCTACCTTGATTTCAGCAAGGCCTTTGACAGGGTTGATCATAAGATCCTTCTGAGAAAGCTGTCCAATATTGGTGTCACTGGAAAGCTGCTGCAATGGATCAAGTGCTTCCTCTCTAACAGAACCCAACATGTTGTAGTCGAAGGAGTCAAATCCAGCCCAGCCAAAGTCAGCAGTGGTGTCCCACAAGGCACTGTGTTGGGCCCACTTCTCTTCATCATCTACATAAATGATATACTGACACATCAAACACAGCAACATCAGAACCTTCGCTGATGATTCCAAGCTCCAGAAGGTCATCAATGGCGTGGATGACCGAATAAAACCTTCAGTCAGACCTACTGGCTGTTGTCCAATGGGCGAAAAGAATAACATGTTGCTAAATGAAGACAAATTCGAACTGATCCACTTTGGAAGGGAGGACGCTCTGAACTCCCATACTCTCTTCCTTCTGGAGAAATTCTCATGGCATCCAACAACATCAGAGACCTGGGAGTAACAGTGGACAACAACATAAGCTGGGCTACACATAAGCAGCAGAAGTTGACATGGCCCCAGAATGTGTTCCTGGATTCTCAGAACCTTCCAGTCGAGAGATTCCCACGCTATTATCCTTCTCTTCTCCACTTTTGCCCGACCCCACCTTGAATACTGCTGTCCACTGTGGTCTCCCTACACAAAACAAAATATTATGAGAATTGAAGCTCCCCAAAGGTCAATCACAAAAAAGATAGATGGCATGTCAGACCTTGACTACTGGGGTAGACTAGAGAAGCTGAAATTGTATTCACTCCAACGACGCCGTGAACGCTACATTATCTGTATGATGTGGAAAATATTCCATCAGCACTGTCCGAATGATGTTGGCATCACCTTCAAAATGCATCCAAGGCTTGGACCACGTGCCATCCGTCCACAACAAAAATCTAAATCGCATCACATAACGACATACGGCACAACTATTTCACCTCAATTGGACCCGCTCTCTTCAACATTACACCAGGACACGTCAAAAAAGAAACTGACCACACAAAATTCAAGAAGTCTTTGGACGAGTTCCTTCAAACAGTACCGGACAACCCCCACACCCGGATATGTCTCCGCAAACAATAACTCTCTGCTCGAATGGGCCTTGGTGCCCAAATCCTGAACCTGAAAGACTTCCCCGGTGTGCCTATAAGTTAGACATGCCTGGGCCAATACTGGCAAAAACCTTCTAAGTTATTCTAAGTTATATATATTAACATACATATATATATATATTCAAAATATAAGGAATGACCATAATAGGACATTCGACTCATTAGAAAGAGCAGCCAAACTCATCGCCTCGTGGATATATGTTCGTCCTTGGCTTTTCTGCTGACGAGGCACACCAGTTGTAAATAAATTTAATTTAATTTAATTAATTTGTTTACTAAAGTTTGCCGAAACTATGCATAGTCCAGAGATGAAAGGGTAAACGTTTTTATTTCTCTTTCAATTTCAGAATTACAACTATTAGCGGTTTGAGTTTGGCTGCTCTTTCTAGTGAGCCGAATGTCCTATTATGGCCATTCCTTATATTTTTGAATGCATATTATATAGTATTTGACTAACTTTTCTTTCTCAGGGACCGTTGGTAGCGGATAATTTTTTCTAGAATTTTTTGCTACCCTTATATTTATTAATTAATGATATTTTGGCTAATTTTGAAATTAAATCAGCAGTTTATATTTGCTGCTTAGAAGACCGCGCGATTGCGGTAAATTTTGAAAATTTAGAGCATATAGACTTGAGGCTTCCTTACCATCGCCTCGTGGATATATGTTCGTGCTTGGCTTCTCTGCTGATGAGGCATGCCAGTTGTAAATAAATTTAATTTAATTTAATTAATTTGTGTACAAAGTTTGCCGAAACTATGCATAGTCCAAAGATGAAAGGGTAAACGTTTTTTATTTCTCTTTCAATTTCAGAATTACAACTATTAGCGGTTTGAGTTTGGCTGCTCTTTCTAGTGAGTCGAATGTCCTATTATGGCCATTCCTTATATTTTTGAATGTATATTATATAGTCTTTGACTAACTTTTCTTTCTCGCTGGACCGCTGGTAGCGGAGAATTTTTTCTAGAATGTTTTGCTACCCTTATATTTATTGATTATATATATATTATATATATATATATTATATATATAGATAGATAGATACATACATACAATATATATATATATATATATATATATATATCTAATATATATTATAATATATATATATTTATATATATAGATAGAAGATACATACATATAATATTATATATATCTATATATATATATATATTTATATATATATAATATAAGATAGATAGATAGATAATCATATAATATATATATATATATTATAGATAGTAGTACATATATATATATATATATATTATATATAGGAGAGAGAGAGAGGGAGAGAGAGAGAGATACATACATACATACATACATAAATATAATAGATATATATATATATATATACCTACTAGAAATGCGTGCGTCCTTATGATTGATATAATTTTAATTTTATATCTATGTAATGCTATTTTAGACCTACGACAATCTATATAATGTTACTATTATCACCTATTTGTATTTGCCTTCGATAATAATAGCCTATTAATGCCATATAAATATTCAATACTATATATTTGCTCCTGATATATATATTATATATAATATATAATATATATACATATATATGAAGAAATGAGGGAATCGGAAAATAGAATTCACGAGGATCTTTATTCATGGCAAGGATCGTTTCAGCCCAACTTGCATCGGACCCTTGCGAGTGTAATACTACACAACTGGTTGTGTGGCGTCCTCCAATGGTGTTATCTATCCTCAGGTGCCCTGTTTTAAAGAAGATACCCCTCGCTCAGTATCCTCGGTTTAGCTTGCTTCGATTATACGGCATATTGTTATTGCCAGTAAAATGTCACATATAATGTCAGGGGATGAATAGTTTCCGGCTTATACCCGGTGAATGGATCTACCGACATGAGGTATTCATAAATAATGAAGGTGCCATAATCGGCATAATATAAGGTGATTACCCAAAATCTAATCATCACTTTTATATATATATATACTTTTATTTTTTATTTGTTTCAGTCATTTGACTGAAGCACTGCCTTTAGTCAAAAAATCAACCTCAGGGCTTATTCTATCACACACTTTTGCCGAATCGCACTGCACCAACACACTGTTTGTCAAGTGACGGTGAGGGCACAAACACAGACACACAAACGCCCGCGCGTGCACGTGTGTGTATGTGTGTGATTTGTTGCAATTCTGACTGATTTGAATTTGATTTTATATGTCATAATTGGAAAAAATTAACATAGTGTGTTACAAGTTTCCGACATATCAATCAATAATTCACCGAACTGTTAATAGCAAGCGTAACCAAGAAATGTCGGTGTATGGCAGCTAAGTGGCTACTCTCGTTAAGAAACATATTTTGATGATGTGTAACGATGAATGGTACATGAACACACGTATAGGCATACACACCACACATACTTACAAACACACATACACATACACACATGTCCTTTCGACTATACACAGAAAGCCTGAAATCTTCGGGATGGGTGGTTACTCGATTACATCGACCCCAGTGCTCAACTGGTATTTATTTTACCGCACCTGAATGCTTGAAAGGCAAACTCGACCACGACGGAATTTGTGCTCAGAACACAAAGACATGTTGAAGCACGTTAAATATTCTGCCAGATCACCTTTTATATAAATAGTCTCGTGTAGATATTGAGTCCTTTTTCTTCGTTTGTAAGCACAAGCGTCTGCCAAAATATATACGTTCCTTAAACTGTTGAACACTTTCTCCGGACAAAGTTATAAAAGCCTACATTTGAAGAGCAAAATGAGAAATGTCCTAGAAAGTTCGTCCCGAAAGATAACTAAGTTTCTGTCAAATTGTATGGAGTAGGGATTTTAAATATGGCTGAGTATTATATTATTTTTAACGAGTTTTAAAGCTTCTTTCCATGCTAACCCCTAATATATAATACTCCTTTCTAATATGAGCACAAACCCTAAAATTTAGGAAAAGGACGCTAGTAAAATACATGAACCCTAGTACTTGACTCCGAAAGGACGAAAGCAAAGACATCCTTGGCGGAATTTGAACTGAGAACCTAAAGCCGTGCGAAATGCCACTAAGCAATTTTCCCATCATACTAACGATTCTGCCAGCTCGCCACCTTCCAAATATAGAGAAATGAACCGGGCAAAATGTCAGAAAATATACAAATTGATTTATCGTGTTATTGAACCTCGAACTACGCTGTTGCAAAGAGAAATTCTGAAACACACAATGTACTTACAGTTCCTTGATGTGTATTTCATGAAGAAAGGAGAAAATCTAAAAACCAACCGGTGTTCGTATTACAGTATTGTGGTAATCAAAATATATTTTGGGTATCAAATAATAGCCGTTGGTCAATCATTCATGTTATCATACCGAACAAAGAGTCTCTTACCAGAATGTTCTCTCTCCAGATCACACAACTCCCACTGATCTTCTATCGTATTTATATCTCGCAAGACATGAGTTCTTGTATAATCGATGAAGCATTTCGTTATTTTAAATGTTCAAAGGAAATCAATGTTGCTTTAAAGTGAAGAAAGATACGCTATGGATGCTATTTTAAAACAGATTCACTACTGCACAACAGGAAATATTATTCGTGCGTCTCCAAAATCACATAATGAGATATCAGACTTCTCGGTATTGAATAATGGTATGTTATAATTGTTATAATTGTTGACATTTAGAAGTCCTCAACAGAAGTCCTCAACAGAAGGCGTAGGAGTGGCTGTGTGGTAACTAGCTTACTTACCAACCCCATGGTCCTGGGTTCAGTCCCACTGCGTGGCACCTTCTACTGTATGTGTGTGTATATGTTTGTGTGTCTGTGTTTGTCCCTCAAACAACGCTTGACAACCGATGCTGGTATGTTTACTCCCCCGTAACTTAGCGGTTCGGTTAAAGAGACCGATAGGATAATTACTAGGTTTACAAAGAATAAATCCTGGGACAGATTTGCTCGACTAAAAGCAGTGATCCAGCATGGCCACAGTCAAATGACTGAAACAAGTAAAAGAGTAAAAGAGAAAACTAAACCTAAAGAATATTATATAATTATTAGTTTAATACCACAAATAAAACAAAATACACTCTGAATGTGGTGGAATACGCTTTGCAGCATATTGAACTCATTCATGTTGGTTTCTAATTTTGGAAGAAGACCAGTAATTTTGTTGGGCGGGGTAAGTCGATGACATCGAACCCAGTGCTTAACTGTTACTTATTTTATCACTCCTAAGTAATGAAAGTCTAATTTGATTGCGGTGGATTCAACTCATTCATATTAAAAAAAACTTTTAAGACAGCAAGCTGGT
>NC_043010.1:40167125-40174625 GCF_006345805.1 Octopus sinensis
TATATATATATATATATATATATATATATATATATATATATATATTATATATATATTGTAATAAGCATATATACATATACGGTTAACTTTATATATATATATACATACATACATACATACATATACATGCATGCATAAACATACATATGTATTCATATACGTATATATACATATATATACATATATGTATATATGCATGTATAGATATACATATATGCACGTACGTGTGCATAAATATATGTGTGTGTGTATGTGTGTATGTGTGTGCGTGTGCATAAATATATAAGCACATAATGACGAACTATCAAAAGAACAGTAAGTGATTAACACAATCAATTCATCAACGAGGTAGTTTCCATGATGCACAATTAGTGTGCATCATGTCTTCAGAGAATAAATAAATAAATAAACAACTGTAATAAAATAAGAGAAAACAAATTTAAATAGCAATAAATAGTAAGATATATAGCATAGATGTGTTATCTACTTCAAAAAGGCTACGTATAGATAAATCTGCTGTGTTTATGTTCATAAAAACAACAGATTTATCGAAAACAATAACGTTAGTCACTGACAGTTAAAATGTCTAACTAAATGCATGATAGTGAAATGGAAGAAGGGTCAAGTAGATGGAGGTCATATAATGGCCAAGTAGAGTATGAATGAAA
Source organism: Octopus sinensis (assembly GCF_006345805.1). Lineage (NCBI taxonomy): Eukaryota > Metazoa > Mollusca > Cephalopoda > Octopoda > Octopodidae > Octopus > Octopus sinensis. Next base: position 40,167,794 of record NC_043010.1, read on the forward strand.
AATATCGGTACGGAAATAGAGAAATACGATAATAGAAATCTAGACATATTTATTTATATTCACATTGGAACAAGTTTCAAGACACATTAGGACAGACAGCTCTTTATGCATGTGTATGTATCATGTGTGTGTGCTTGTGTGTGTGTGTGTGTTCGTGTGTGTGTGTTCGTGTGTGTGTGTTCGTGTGTGTGTGTGTGTGTGTTCGTGTCTGTGTGAGCGAGGGTCTATCTGCGTGTGTGTGTATGTAAATATGTATGTATTTGTATATATGCTCAGTATTTAGAGCAGGGGTTCTCAACCATTTTTTTTCTGTGTCCCCCCTTGATTACTATTTCATTCTGGTGGAACCCCATAGTCATTCGATGTTTAAAAATTAGTTTTATAGAAACGTTTTTCAAAATTCATGTTTTGTTTTTCACACACTGACTTGTTTGGGTTGATCAATGTAAAATATAAGAGAAACCTATCTGTTTTTGCCCTACATACAAACAGAAACACCTAAAGACAAAACTGATATTCTTTAACCCTTCAAATACTACTGTGGACCCAATATACTATTTTGCTGCGTGGACTCCAAAAAAATCTTATATGGACACCCAGGGCCATATGGACCACGGCCGAGAACCACTGATCTAGAATATTCAGCTCACGACCATAATGTCGGAATTCGTTACCTGGTGGTTGTTGCATCAATGAGCAAGACGCGTCAGTGAGCAAGACGTGTCACCTCTCAGCTGGTGCAAATTAGCTGCACCTGTAATAGAAAGGGCCAGCCTTGTCACACTTTTGGTCACGCTGAATCTCCCAGAGGACTACGTTAAGGGTTTGTGTGTGTGTGGGTGCTCACACACTCACGCACATATTTCATTAGTTTGCTATTCCTTTGATCGAATCAGCTGGAGAATTCGTCGTCATAAACGATGTTAGTTATATGTTTATATAGACAAATTTACATACCTTTATACGCAGGTGAGGGAAAGCTAGGTATACACTCAGAACAGTTACAATTCTGTATGCAGTTATAATACTTAAATTTGGAATTTACTCTTTTACTCTTTCATTGTTTCAGTCATTTGACTGTGGCCATGCTGGAGCACCGCCTTTAGTCGACCAAATCGACCCCAGGACTTATTATTTGTAAGCCTTGTACTTATTCTATCGGTTTCTTATGCCGAACCGCTAAGTTACGGGCACGTAAACACACCAGCATCGGTTGTCAAGCGATGTTGGTGGAGGGGGACAAACCAAGACACACAAACATATATATATACCTATATACGACGGGCGTCTTTCAGTTTACGTCTACCAAATCCACTTACAACGCTTTGGTCGGCCCGAGGCTATAGTAGAAGACAGTTGCCCAAGGTGCCACGCAATGGGACTGAACCCGGAACCATGGGGAATAATTATTTTATTATAGAAAAATAAGTTAAAATAACATAGAATCATAATTTCTTTTTATCCTAAATAAGAGAAGTGTATTTCCTTTCTGACGATGAGCAATGCTGGAAACATAAATATCCTCCTTGATCACAAACACACACACACAACTCACATTTCGTAATTCCTTTCTATTGCTGAGTGAACTGGGGTAACGTGAAATAAAGTTCCTTGCTCAAGAACACATGTAAATTATCATCGACCTCGCATATCACACTAAACAGCAGGCAACCTACAAATCGTCGTATCGAATATGACGGAACAATGCCATGCCTCTCACCTATCCAAATACGCACAGCTACATAGAGAGAGAGGGGGGGAGCAAACAAATTTAGAAAACCTTGAAAACACAAATGTAAGATGACGAACACTGATGACGAAGCAAATATCAGAGAGTCAACACGCGTCTTACGATTACAATGAAGATTGATCTACTCATAGTCTAAACAACATAAAAACGCACACATAGACACAGCTATTGACTCAACCATACAAAGATAAGCATACACAAACATACAAACACACGCGCGCACACACACAAATACATTTACATATATATATATACATATATATGTATGTATGTATGTATATATATATATATATATATATAGATATATATATATATGTATATATATATTATATATATATATATATATATATATATATATATATATACCCGTAAACTTACTTGTATACGTGTGGGTTTATACACATACACATAAGCATGTATACTTACACATACCTATATACAAACACAAAATATACACCCAATACATATAACCTTATTGAGGTATACTTTCTTCCTCTCTCTCTATGTCTCTCTCTGTCTCTCTTTCTCTCTCTTTGTGATCGTATACATTTGAATTTGAAAGGAGCAGGTCACTGTACGAACATTATTCATATGGTATATTGTCTGTGCCCTGGTATTTTCTGTGACGTGTGCCGTTATTGATAACTTACATAACGGGTACGATGTATATATATATATATATATATATAGATATATATATATATATATATATATATATATGAGTTTTAATGTTGATTGTTGCATTTATTGCAAAACACTTATGAGGCGGACTGCATGATTGCATATCACTTCTTCAACAGTTATGTAATTTTTTCGGCATTTTACTGAAATGGCTATGTGCAATATAATGCGTTGAATGCCGTACCTGGTTCTGCGTATTATTACTGGTTTAGATATATGTCTCTAGCCGGCCCCGAGGTTGATGTGCCGCGTCGTACTACACTGGATACCGAATCAGAGTGTGGAACTCACTACTAAGTTCAAGATTTGATTACGCGTTGCACTTTACGGCGTTTCTCTTTCTGATACACACACACACACACACCATTGCACATAGGCGCACAAACATAAATATATAGAGAGACGGAGAGAAAGAGCGAGAATGAGAAGAAGAGAATAAAAGAGAGATTCCTGTGTGTTTGATTTGACTTTTGGTGAGAACCTGTTCTGCTGCAGCATTTATGTATGACTGAATAATCTTTACTTCTGCCAATTTCTACTCTCCATTTTATATCTTACACGTACGATGGAATGAAGAAAAAAAATCAAATAGTGGAGGTTATATAACCAACAACATATATTTGAAGGCGGTGTACCAGCATAATCACATAATCGAAATCAAATCACTGGCACCAGTTAGAAGAATAATAAAGAAGGTAATGTCTAACACTAAGTAACTGTTGCGCGCGTGAGAATAGTTTTTTCTTCGTTGAATTCAACATATAACAGGGAAAATGATAAATAAATGAAAATAAAACATATTAGAAAAAACTATTAATCGAGAGCTCTCATTTTGAGATTGTGTAACATCTATAGCTTTTCTAGGTTTCATTAGCTACTCGAGGGAATTCACACAGATCGATTATCAGCGCAAAACAAAAATGAAATGGAATAAAATAAAATTAACAAACCTATCTTATACTGAATTAATATTAACCTCACAAAAGAAATATTTTGCGGGTGAATACATATAATCGATCAAATTGACTCTTACATATTATTTGCAAGTTATTTGTATAGATCCACAGAAGCATGAAATGTAAATACCAACCGGGTGGAATTTTAAACTGCAATCGGAACTAGAAGAAGGAAAACAAATACAGCAACATAATTGACTGTTTGGCGTGTTGAATTCTCATGTCATCTCTAAGGCCCCCACAACTATTGATTTCCATGTAGCGAATTGGTAAATTCGTTAGAACGTCATAAACTCCTTTTTCTGGGAAATTTTGAGTTCCAGTTCCACAGAGGTAAATTTTGTCTTTCAACCACCCGGAATGAAACGATAAAATAACAATTGATACTGATGAACCCATGGTCACCTTGATGATATATTTTACCGCTCTTTTGCTTTCTGAATTCAAAAGCTAACATGCCTAATTATTTGACTATAAGAACACTTCAAGTTACAAAGGACTAATCTGCACAGATAATGCGAGACCATTATCCTGAGTCATGGGTTCACACCCGCATAGAATGCAGCGAGGAAGCCATGAGAAATACGATTTTAAATATACACAATGCTACTTCTACTCCTATTTTTTTCTCTCCAAACAGTTTTATCACTCTCGCTCTCATATAAACACACATATTCTCTCTTTCTCTTTCTTCATCTTTATTTCTCTCTCTTTCAATTTTTCTCTCTTTTTCCCTCTCTCTCCCTGTGTTTTGCCATATATTTTTGCAATTTTACAATTTTACAACATTGAAATAATCTCGTACAATCATGCGTTATGCAGTCATCAGGTGTACATAATGACAGCCGTATTCCACAACTGATAACTACCGCGAAATGGTTAGGTTTATCTTTTAAGTACACTCCGAAGGGCTCCAATATTCTGCATCTTACGAACTGTTTTTTGACCAATCAGTATGTGGCTTAGATGCCATGCTTTGGTAACTGCCAACTGAGTTTTAACTGTATTTCTTTTCTATTCTAGACACAAAGCTTACGATTTTTGGGCGAGGAGTCACTCGATTAGATCGACCGCAATACACAACTTGTACTCAATTTATCGACTCCAAAAGGATGAACGGCAAAGTCGATATCGACAGAATTTGAACTCAGAACGTAACGGCAGACGAAATACATATTTCTTTATTACCCACAAGGGGCTAAACACAGAAGGGACAAACAAGGACAGACAAACGGATCATGTCGATTATATCGACCTCAGTGCGCAACTGGTACTTATTTAATCGACCACGAAAGAATGAAAGGCAAAGTCGACCTCGGCGGAATTTGTACTCAGAACGTAGCGGCAGACAAAATACTGCTATGCATTTCGTCCGGCGTGCTAACAGTTCTGCCAGCTCGCCGCCTTCAGCTATGTATATAGGTTGTTTAAGTAATGATCAATGCATGAGTAGACTAAGAGGATTCATTATTGAGGACAAACAATGTAAAACGATATAAAATGCGGATACAAAGAATATAAAACCAAAAGATAACAATTAGTAGAACCGATGTGTATGTGTGTGTGCGTGTGTGTTTGTGTGTGTGTGTTTGTGCGTGTGCGAGTATGTGTGCGTCTATGTTTGTGCCTGTGTGAGTGTGTGCGCGTATGCGTGTACGTGTGTGTGTGTGTTTGTGCGTGTGCGAGTATGTGTGCGTCTATGTTTGTGCCTGTGTGAGTGTGTGCGCGTATGCGTGTACGTGTGTGTGTGTTTTATGTATTGCATGTGATTATTAGAAACATATTTAAATATTGATCATCACATTCATTGATAAGAAACTGTAACAGTAAGTATCTGACACAAGCAAAACAGAACCCCGACGAACTTTGAACTCCTCCGCCATTTAAAATTGAGGCAACGCTAAGTAGCTGCCCATACCACCGGATAGTCAATAATATCGATGAAAAAAGTCGGACCGAATGAAAAAACTGACAAAAATCTTTGATGTACATCTGTATATATGACGCTGCTAAAATTGATTGAATTCACATCATGTAATTAATATTTTACAAATGCTTGAAATGGTCAGTAATCTGTCTCGACTTGCAGGCAAACTATCAGATCACGCTTTGTATCAGTAACAGACTATTTAGGTCACTGCACGAAATATGGCAAATGATACAAATAACAAACTATATCTTTTATCTCAGTGTATTAAAACAATGCGTTCTTTGAAGCTGATGCATAAAACATAAGAATGCCATGGCACACAAGGCCAAAACAAAGAATCAGGTAACGGATGAAAATAATGATAATGCTATAATCTTCAAGTCTCGACAATAATACAGTTAAGGCATAATTTGATATCAAGTCAAGAATGAAATATCCGATTTTGAACTGAAAGTTTTTTTGTTATTTTTTTTCACTTTACCTGAACAAAAAGCAATGCAGTTAATCAAAGTATGCGCCTACATTATGAACGCAATTTTGCCATTTTATCGGTAGCTTATTTATGCCGGCAGCGAACTATTCTGGAGAGCAAGAGGTGAGGAAATTACGAAAGGATGTTTATGCATGTTCTTCAGATTTTAAGCTTTTTCCTTGCAAAAAGTTATCTAATGCCTGGAAAACGTGAGTGTCAGTTGGTGCAAGATCCGGTGAATGTAGTGGATGAGAGGGTACTTGCATGTTCAGTTCCTGTAACTTGAATAGCGTTCTTTGTGCAATATGTGGTGGAACATTGTCTTGCAAGAGAATTAATTGGCCTGTCTCAGTTGTTTAATTGCAACTTCACTCATCACTTCAGCCAATTGGTTGATGTATACATCTGCTGTAATTGGCTTACCGAGTCTCATGAAGCTGTAGTGGATGACACCAGTGTTTGTCCCCCAACATAGCTTGACAACCGATGCTGGTGTGTAACGTCCACGTACCTTAGTGGTTCGGCAAAAGAGACGGATAGAATAAGTACTAGGCTTGCAAAGAGTAACTCCTGGGATCGATTTGCTCGACTAAAGGCGGTGCTCCAGTATGGCCGCAGTCAAATGACAGGAACAAGTCAAAGAGTAAAAGAGTATTGCATGCATCTGGTGGTTTGCGGTTAGAAGGTTTCGATCCTGCACCGACGAGGTTATTACTGCTATTAGCAATGTTTCTGAATGAATTAATGCATTAAGTGAAGATTAAAAAAATTAATTGGAAATCTGAAAAATTAATCGACTAAAAGTATTGTTATGAGCAATAAAAAGCAATCGATGTAAAGTTAGAACCGTTTATTCAACAACTCTGATCAATGTTTTATATAAAATGTTCGGCTTCTCACTGAACAAATACGGAAGTTACAAACATAAACCAATTTCGGTAAAGAAATAACGTTTGCACAGAAAGAAAGAAAAATATGAAGAGCGTTAAGAACGAAGATGATGACGACGGCGATGACGATGACAACGACGACGATGAGAAATG
>NC_043010.1:40179625-40192125 GCF_006345805.1 Octopus sinensis
TTGCATATGTATGTGAATTGGAGTTTGCTGATGCAGATTTTCTATACCCAGATGCTATTGCTATTACCAACTCTTCCATATTTCTAAGCATGGTACCGTTTTCCCAAAGCCAAACGTGATTTTACAGAAAACTGAATATGTATTCCGTCCCTTTACAATACTCACGCGATGTCAAGACAAGCTGATACAGATACACTCACACACACACGTATACATATATATACTTACATACACATAAGGGCAGCGAGCAGGCGGAATATTTACCAGGTTTATAAAGTTCTCTTTCACGTGGAGTGTTTAAAAAAAAAAACGTTGCGATGCTTTGGAGGCAGATGATCATTATCATTACACTTTGACAAAATTTCTTCTTTAATAAAGTGAACATAATACATTATTATTAACGTTTTACCGTACAAAGTTTCCATAATGGGAACAAATTTTAAAATTGCATTACAAATGTACTTATAATCAATAGTCGAATTAGACTGCTTAATTACGTTTATTTATGCACCACTTAATATCTACTGAAGTTACACTAATCATGTTTAATGATTCTTTCATGTAAACCAGCAATAAATTTGATGAAAATGTCATATAAGAGCAAAGTAAATTTTGAAGGTCATACTTTTTTATATGATACTTTTTTTCTACATTTAGCTATTCTTCAGATATGAATATAATACACATATCATATAAAACTAAAGTACTACCAATTCTGTAGTTTATGTAGTATTTACAGTAGTTTATATAAAGAATTAGCATACTCTGGCACCTAAAATTGCTTCTAGACTATACGACGTGTGTAACACATTTTGTTTTTTCTCAAACCGCTTCTACTTTAGTTTATTGCGACTGTGATGTGTTTAATCTTGTTGAAACCTGTATCTCACGGCAGTAATTATAGAAACTTGTGCATAGCTACACTCAGCGTCTCTGTTCTCTTCTTATTCTGCTAAAAAAAACTGCATAAAGCACGCAGTGGGTAGTACCATAGAATGTTCCATTATTTTAGCTTCTATTTTGTGTATCTTTTAATTATTTTCATTTTAGTAAGGATGCATTTTTAGTGTAATAAAAAAAAAATAATCACATAAATATAAACATATAATAGAAAATACATATTCTTAAGTTAATCTCCGTATTCTATTCATTATGTTGTGATATACTTATCAAAATACAATTGATTTCAATGTGGTTTATTTTTACTATTATCAGGCTAACGTTCCTATTTTGGGAACATGGTAAAAAACTAGGAAACTTATATTTTTCGTGCAAATTTGATACATAAAACTAATATTGAATGGGAAACAAGCAATGTAGTCAAATATTACGATTTGCCTATCATTGCAACTATAAGCCGCCTCTGAAGTCTTGTAATTAAAGTTTTGTAATTTTACTTTGTAGCTGAAGGGTTCTAATGTTATATGTTGCAATATTTATCGTTTTAACTCCTATTTATATGCAGATGTTGCTTTCGTCATCGTTATTTGTTTTTTAATAGGGTTGTATTTTTTTCTGTCCGTAGAGGATGTCTTGTTGTTGCCTTATGTATTCCCCGGCTGCAAATATTGCCATATATTTAGAAAACAAACTAAAACAGTATCAAATAGGAACGACATCTTCCTTCTGTCTCTTTTTTATTTACTTTTGTTGGCAGTGTTTGAAAATGAAATCTAGTAATCTTTTCTACTAGAGTGACAAGGCCTCTGAAATTTGGTACTTATTTTATCGACAGCCAACGATGAAAAGTAAAATCGAATCGGCAGAATTTAAACTCGGAATGTAAAGATAGATGAAAATTCGCTGAGCATTTTAACGGTGTATTAACGATTCTGCCAGCACACCACCTCCTGGGATATTAAAAAAAATAAAAAGCAATAATGAGTAGCAAATTCAGATTTGGAATGAAAATATATCTTGTGTATCTTATACAGGTTTCTTATCGCTTATCGTTGAATTAGCGAATTGGTAGCCACTCCGAATTAACATTCAGAAGTGGTTAAAACTCTCACAGATAATTCGATTGAGTTCCCGACATAACTTTGCTTCTTATCATCTTTTAAGTATATACAACTGAAAGTCATTTAGCATTCTTCATATATTTTATGTATTTGGTAACATATTGATGTTCTAGAGTCATAAAAGTGGGGTATTACGAAAGAAATTAAAGATTCTAAACGTATTTTCCATGTGTCTCAAGTTGATCTACACTACACTCGCTACAGTTGTCTTACGTAAGCCTTACTCAACCCTGATCGAGAAGACCTTGTCTATGAGATATAGAAATTCTATGAAAACATTATCCAGTGTAGAATAATGTTGTAAAGTGAGGTAGAGTTTGGTAGATATTTTTGTTACATGTTTCTATGTATGTCGGCATATCTTCTATAGTATGTACACACATAGACACAATTATATACCTTATCTGTAATGATATATTAATGACTCAAAACCCAAGTATTTCTTGCGCTACATTAATGAGATGAAGTTGTCAGTTGAACAATCCAGCACACAAAACCATCAGGTTTTTAAGACATCATTGATTAGTTCTACGGTTAAATAATAGAGAGTATCGCCTACTTTTGCATATTCAGGTCCGCCTTCCGTGTTTAGTTTACTCCATTAAATTTATATTTACGTGTTTATATATGTGTGTATAACTGTATCAACCAGATTATATGGTGTTGTTATACACCATTGTTCACGATGCCCTTCCTCGTATTGGAATAATGACACTCTACTGGCTGGATAAGTAGGCTAACGTAATTCTCGCACGATTGCCTAGTTACAACTGAATGGGCTGAGCTAAAGTGAAATTGGGTGTTTTGCTCAAGAGAACAAAGCCAGGCCGATCTAGGATTCGAAACCACGATCTTGCAATTATGTATGCGGTACCTTGCACACTAGTCCACGTGCCTCAATACGAACACAGACACACACACGCACACACACACACACACACACACACACACACACACACATGTATGCGCATGAAACGAAAATATCAAGATGTTAAATAGTTCAAATACTTTTAAATAAATGATAAACGTACGTTTAATTTTGTTCAGTCAAAAGCAACATATGCCGTCAAATCTGAAGGCGAAGGTGTCAATTTGGGAATACCTATATTTTGGTACTCTTTTGCAAACTTTTCCTGGATAAACGTTGACATTCTTAGGGCAGCGTATCATAGCTTTTAGCCTGGTGCAAGAAACCTTCTCTCTCTCTCTTTCACTGCTTCGTTCTGTCTCTCCGTTTCTTTTTATATTCTTCTCATTCATTCATCTCTTAACGTTGCGTGTTTAAACATCATAAATGAGAAATTTAACCAATGGAAAATAAAAATGACCTGGCCTCAGACATTTCACTCTTCTTGTCTATCATCTACACTATCAATACAGTTAAGATAACGATTATACAATGAAAAATAATGCGTATCACACAAAGCATTCTAAAGATTTTAGATGCAGGCAAGAGATGTGGTATCCCCTGTCAACCTTCCCATCAATGCTCGTATAACTCCCAGCACATAATGGCATTTTTGGAGATGCAATCATATTCACTTCAAACGTGATGTACATCAATAACTAACAGACAGTTTAGTTCATCTCACTATTGACGTATACTCTTCTCTACACCACTAAAAATAATCTCTATCGGATTCGGCGTTTACATATATATATATATATATATATTTATTTATATTTATGTGTTTATATATATATATATATATATATATATATATATATACACACATAAATATATATATATATATATATATGTGTGTGTGTGTGTGTGTGTGTGTGCGTAAGAAAGTATGCATTTATATGAATGTAGGTGTGTAATGTGAATATTAGGTAACCTTTGTTAACGTGATTTCTGATTTAATCGACAGCGCACGAAAAAAAAGAGAGAAAACGAAATTGCATGATAATAGGTTTTCAAGTCAATATGCAAATCTCGTGTAAAATGGCTACTTTGTATTTCTTGTTGCACATGTATACGCCCCCGAACATACACGCACGTAGACAGGCACATACGCATGCACACATACACACACACACACATATATATATATATATAAATATATATATATATATATGTAAATATATGTATGTTTATATATATATAATATATATATATATATATACATATATATATATATATATTTATATGTATATATAAAAGTATACACACACACACTCACATATATATATAATTACATACCACGCATACTCCCACGCGCACACAGGCAACATATTTACATATTCCTACATATCTTCCCCCCCCACATATATATATATATAATACTGATAATATATATATGTATGAATGCTTGTGTGTATGTATATATATATGTAACTGCACAGCATTGATTTAAAATTCAGAAAATATTTACGATTACAATTATCCTTGCTGTAAATTGAAATAAAATTTAAACAAACGCTTTTATTATTTTTCTGTTTTTGCTGTTGTTCTTTATATTTCGCAGTAGGCAGAAAAATTATGAACTTTTGTCCCGACCAGTTGCATATCTATTTCGCGATCCATTAGAAATAAGCCAATAAATGATACGTAATAACAAATAATTATACTTATTCATTTATTTATTTATTTCTGTTCCTAATTATTGCTGAGCTATGCAAATTTATCGTTTTCTGTTAACGTACATCGCAATATGCTATTACTCTTTTCTTAGCCGAAAACGAGAGTAATTTCCTTCGATGTGACTGTAAGTGGGGTTGAAACTCACCAGGAAAAGTAGGGATAATACTTCTCCAATTTGTGCGGCCTATTTAATTGAGTACGCTCAACTGAGTTTGAGATCCATTGTATGTTCAAGTTCAAATTCATGTTAGACATTACATAACCTGTATCACATGATAATCAATTAACGTCGCTGTGTTCTTACATTTAAAGAAACGTCTTACATCAAATGACTATTGTTGTGATTTGTTTTAACCGCTTTAAATTATAAATCTTTTAGTTGCTTACATCAAAAGTGTTTGCTATTTGAAAAGAACAGGAACATTCAGCAGAAAGACGTAGAGGTTTCAAACATTGAAGTAAACTATAAGTCTAGCAGAAATATAGTGAAAGTCCCTTCCAAGTAATCTACTCAGTATAGCATTGTCGAGGGGGTGAATATATTTTATTAACTAGATGTATTCGATAATGTATTTACATTAATTATACAAACATACCTAATACATACATTTCAACGATGTGTTTCCACTGCGTAAGATTCGTAAATGATTATTCTAAATTGATAGTACTTCATATAACATACTTGATATATTGATGTGTTGTTTGACCAATTGCTTAATTCGTACATTAGGCTTCTCAAAACCAGAAAGGTGAAACCTAATTCGAAGACTGCAGATCCAATCCATCACTGGAACTGTGAAAATCAGGTAAAACTTTCCAGAAGTTTATCGTTTAAATATATATGTGCATGCCTAGAAACTATTGAATACATACATACACGCATAACTATAAACATTTACACACATATATATATATATATATATATATATATACGTACATAAATACATACGCACATTATCTATCCATCTATCTATCCATCTATCTGTCCATACATATGAGAAACACGGGACCGACCTATCCGAGATGCAGTGAGAGCGACGAAACCGTCCTGCACGCACTCGTACAGTGTCCAACAATTTCCGACCTGTAGGCCTATGTCGAACGATTGCTATCGTGTGTGGGACGAGTCCCTTTATCAACCGAGTCTATCGTGAATATGGTCGCCCCTCATTCCTTGAAAGGAAGAGCCAGTTTCATCGTACTTGTGACTATGGCGAAAGAATGTGTATGGTGGACGCTTCTGAAAGGTCTTGAGACAAACACTTTCTTCTCTGGTCAATCTCCCATCAACTTCTTCAAGTATTACTTGACGAAGAAGGTCAGAGTAGAGAGAGAAGTTTTGTCTGGTGAATGTTTCAAAAAAAGATAGGTGAATGTAGCAAAGATGGCACGCGTGAATGACGGAGCCAGCTTGAGCATAATCCTATGACCCCCACACCAACCCAAATACGAATGGAAAAAAGAGAGCCACTTACTGAAATATGTTTTATTTTTGCATGACACTATTGCCCAAGGTTCCCGTGGTCTTTTTCGTAGGCTTTTCTATCCACGTACAAACCTAATCTGTTTTCCCTTTTTACATTGACATTCCTGTGATACACGATCCCTATTGATCGTCACCACATTTTGTTTTCACTATCCCTTCTGATCGGAATTCGACCCATTTTCCTTCTCTTCTTCCCCAAAAGAAAAGCTCTACTTCGTATTTTGTCCCTACTGTGTTCAGCGCAGGCCAATAAAGAAATCTATATATCCATACATGCATACATATATGCATCACTTTCTCTCTCCCACTCTCTCTCCCCAAACACCCATACATATATGACACAGATAATATATATATATATATATATGCTAAGCTACTTGGTGTTGAATTAATGGTATTATCAAATTAATATCAATTTTTCACCCTCATTTATAAATTTATAAATTTAATTATGCGGCAGTAAATATTTTATTTTATGCAGCATACGTTTCCAATGAGTCTTAGCATGCTTTTCGCGGGGAATTTGAGGCATAACTACAAATGCAATCAGTTAAACCGCACGTGTATTTGACGCTCGTGTAGGTCTAATTAATTGTATTTAAGACAAACCTCTGCTGAGGATTTATAGATGTCCATGTTAGTAAAACTACATATTACATTAGTAATGAAACAATTGTTCAGGGTCAATCTATTTATTCGTTATATTTCACTTTCCTTCCGTTAAATATAATGTTATTTCTACTTGGAAACATCTTTTCTGTGGCTATACTAACGGAGCTATTTTTAGCACTAGAGCTATCCACATAGTGGTAACTCTCTAATAACTTATGTATAAATTTGTATTATCTCCTTAGTTTTTTTGTGCTAAGCCACTTGGTGTTGAATTAATGGTATTATTAAATCAATATCAATTTTTCACCCTCATTTATAGATTTAAATATATATATATATAATATATATATATATATATATATATATATACACACACAACGACCTCGAACACACAAGTGCAAACAAGGGAGACAGAGAAAGGCAGAATGCCACTTATATTTGAACACTATACAAATATTCCTTTTAAAAAAACTTTTCTTCTAATTTTTCTAAATTTAATTATTTAATCGTTACAGTTGAAAAGGTCTCAAAATGACCGAAACCGGTACTGAAATGTTCTTTATAAAATTATTTTAGCATTTTCTATTTTGACTTGTTTTTTCATATATATATATATATATATATATATATATATATATATATAAACCAATGCAAAATTTCACATATGCACATCTCATTGACAAAACCATACACACGATAAAACAGTGTTTATACTCAAACGGATACATACAGTAACGTATCCAAAAGATGAAAGCAGAAAAAAATATTTACTCTCATTTATGGAGATATGTCAGTTGTAAAGATATGATAACATGATTCATGAGAAAATGTAAAATATAATAACTGACATTTATAATGTTGCAATAACTTGATAAATTAACTATCGACTAACGTGGTATAATGTAATAATGTAATACTGCAACGTAATGATATCATAATAAAACTGTAAAAAATTGAGTGAAATAAATTTTGTTAAAATAATATCGATGAAAAGTTATAAAACGTAGTATCAAGGGATGAAAACAGAAATTAAAATAAGGATGACATCAAGTTAGCATTAAATTACCATGGTATTAAAAATAAGGATTTAAATGTTTATAATCGATTGAATGCTGCGTTATATTTTTACACGAAATTATTCACATTTGCCATATATATATATATATATATATATATATATATATATATATGTATCGTTTGCCATGTGAATTTATGGAAAAGTATCCCATAAAACTCAACAAATTTATTTAAAGTGTAGAAGAGAAAATGGTAAAATATGAAAGAACTCTAATTCATCCATACGATCATTCCAAACAGCGTTATTAAAATATGCAAATTCATTGTAGAATAGAAATAATTGAATTAATTTGATTAAATTAAAATAATCATATATCCCAGTTCTCCTCAGTTCAAGAAGTATAAACAAATCATTATTACAGAGGACTTGATAAAGGAAATAGCAAAGGATGATTTCGGATGTTGTTGCGTGGACGTCCCCAGACGATGAAGTAGGCTGGCCCAATACATAGATATACAGGGGGAAGGTCTCTGACGTCTAGTCTTCTTCCTGTTGGGCTAGCCTACTTCATCATCTGGTCCACACAACGTCGCGTTGAGTAACGGTGAGTGTCGAGTTGTGTAGAGACATCCGAAGGTGCGACATAACAGATATTCATATTTATTCTTATGAAAAACACGAGCATCATAATAAAGAATGTAAATCTAGTTATGTATAAACTGATATATATATATACATGTTTGTGTGTGTGTGTGTGTGTGTGTGTGTGTGTGTGTGTGTGTGTGTGTGTGTGTGTGTGTGTGTGTGTGTGTCTGTGCGTGTGTGTGTGTGTGTGCATTACCGTGCGTGCAGTCAAACTCACACAAGCATGCATATGAACGCATACATGCATACTAGAATGCATGCATCTACATATACACAAACTGCTATATTTGATACCTCTCGACTCTCCAATGAAAATTAGTATTTTTTTCATGAGAGAGTGGAAGTAAAATATATCATATCATGCTTCAAAAGGACGAAATTTTGGAGTCAGGTACTACGCTTTTTAAAGCAGTTGCTTGTAAGTGCTGATACGTCTGTTCCTCGTTCGTCATTACGTTCGTTATCATATAAACTTTATATGAAGATTATCGTAGTTATCTCTCGTTCGCTTTACCGAAAGGTTAATAAATAGCACCCCGCCAACCGTCGTATTACACCTTACTGAATTAAATGAAGAGGGAAAGAGAGAGAGAGAGAGAGAGAGGGGGGAGGACCGAGATAGACAGATAGATAGATAGATAGATAGATAGATAGATAGATAGATAGATAGATAGATAGATAGATAGATAGATAGATAGATAAATAAACAGACATATAGACGGACAGATAGATTGATTGATAGATAAACAGACATATAGACGGACAGATAGACAAACAGACAGACAGACAGATAGCTAGATAGATAGATAGACAGACAGACAGACAAGCAGAGAGACAGATAGCTGGATAGATGGATAAATTGATAGATGGATAGATAGATAGATAGAGAGAGAGAGGGAAGGAAGCAGTGAGACACATATATGGGTAGATAGATAGATCGATAGATAGATAGATCGATAGATAGATAGATAGAGAAAAGGACAATAGTGATGGACAGATGAGGACAGACAGACAGGTAAATGTTTTCTTGTTTGCAACATACCTAATTATAAAACAGTTTTCTTGCAGCAGGTATAATCAGGTATAATCAGGTATTAAGGCGGCGAGCTGGCAGGAACGTTAGCACACCGGGCGAAATGCTTAGCGGTATTTCGTCTGCGTTACGTTGTGAGTTCAAATTCCACCGAGGTCGACTTTGCCTTTCATCCTTTCGAGGTCGATAAATTAAGTACCAGTTACGCACAGGGGTCGATGTAATCGACTTAATACCTATGTCTGTCCTTGTTTGTCCGCTCTCTGTTTAGCCCCTTGTTGGTAATAAAGAAATAGGTATAATCAGGTATAAATTTTTCAATCAAGTCTCACACGAACCTCAGTCACAAATAAAAGCATAACAATGATAGCCACAACGTAGAAGGTACATTGAGTAAATTCACAGATACTTTTAAATAAGCTCAAGCATTTTTATGCTTCATTTTCCAACTATTACCAAATTTCGTGCGTGTGTGTATGAGTATGTATGTATATATATATATATTATATATATATATATATATATATATATATATATATATATATATATATATAGATATATATATATATATAATATATATATATATATATATATATCATATAATATAATATAATATAATATAATATATATTGTGACTATTTCTATTTTCTCACTTGACCGCTGGTTGCAGAAAATTTTTCTTGAATTTTTTCTTGAATTCTTTTTTGCTACCCTATATTGATAAATTAATATATATATATATATATATATATATATATATATATATATATATATATATAGATATATATATACAGACGCCATGATAGAACGTGAGCCATTGTTTCTCTCTTTGTTTTCTGTGTCCCTTTCTGTAGAAGAGCGTCGGCTCGAAACTTAAAAGACTTTTTTCTATTCCTGAGCGTTATACTAATACATCTGTTTGTTTTGTACACCACCTGTATTCGTCTTTTGTTGCTTTTTTCGTAAACTCTCCCTACATATATATATATATATTCAAACTTTATATAACTCTATGAAGTGATTTTAACTCAGACATGATTAATTATTAATTAGAGTATGTAATGAGGATTTTTGTTATTACTACATTATTGATGAGACAATTAAGCAGCTATTTGTTAAAAAGAAATCAAAGAAATCGAAAAAAACAAACGAAATAAAAACATCATGAAATGCCTGATCGTCAACATTAATAATAAGTAACATTACCATAATAAATTAATTAAAACGCATTATGAAGCTACATTTGAAAATATTACCATGTTTTTAGCTTCGTAATTCTAAGTCTATGATTTAAATTTAAATTTTAGCTGCTTTTAGTGAGGCAATATTCTGTAATAGAATTTCGTCTGCTATTAAAAACTTAGGTTTTGGATTCGCAGCTTAAAGCAGTTTAATAACTCTCATGACGCTAGGTGAAGTAGAATTAATGTATACTATCAATCACGCTGCATTTGCTCTCTTAATCACTTTCAGAACTGTTATATGAACGACGCAAAATTTGCATCACTCACTTCTATAAAGTTGAAAATCTAGTAATAAAATTACAAACCTATGTCTATATAACTTTCCGTGATAACCATATTTATGAACATGATCTGACGCAAATAACACACACACACATATACACAAGCGTACACACACACAAACACACACAACACACACACACCACACACACACACACACATATATATATAATATATATATATATATATATATATATATATATACGATGGGCTTCTTTCAGTTTCTGTTCTAAGAATTTGGTCGGCCCGAGGCTATAGTAGCTGACGCTTGCCCAAGGGGCTACGTAGTGGCACAGAATCCAGAACCATGTGTTTGACAAGTAAACTTCTCACCACACAGCCATGCCCGCGCCCATATATATATATAAATATATATATATATATATATATATATATACATTCCCACATATGTGCGTATAATTATATATATGTATAACACATAGCGGAACACAGAGTGAGAAGCATACGAGAATATAAGCATGTGTGTGTGGGTTCAAAACGAACAATATGTAGCTTGCCGTACGGCTGTCCACGTCTGTTTTTTTTTCGGTGTTGGCCTGATTCGATATCACCATGATCTTGTTATTACAGTGTCATTACCAACATTCCATTTGCAAATGTATATAACAATGCATCAATCAGCTATAATTTGTCGATCTATACCAGTCGTGAAGGGGTTAAGCGACAAAACTTCCTCAAGCAGCATGCTGTGATACAAGTTATCGCCATGAGTGACATCATAATGCATCTTAGTTAATCTTACAAACGCATGTGAAATTGTATCTGCGACAGCCTTACTGTAGATAAAGAGCACTCCCGAGATAAGAATATTTCTATTAACGTTAAACTAATTCTGTACAAAACAATGGCGATGATTCTTGCGGCGAAACTTGAACTGTAAACGAGAGACATACAGCGCCACACGAAAGTTGCAATCAAGTAAAACGTTCGGATGCTAAGTATGTGTCAGTGACTGGGGATATTGACCAACAAGGAGGTTGTAGCTCGCGATAAATAAGAGACAGGAGGCGCAATTGCCCAGTGGTTAGGGCAGCGGACTCGCGGTCATAGGATCGCGGTTTCAATTCCCAGACCGGGCGTTGTGAGTGTTTATTGAGCGGAAACACCTAAAGCTCCACGATGCTCCGGCAGGGGATGGTAGTGATCCCTGCTGTACTCTTTCACCATAACTTTCTCTCACTCTTACTTCCTGTTTCTGTTGTACCTGTATTTCAAAGGGCCGGCCTTGTCACTCTCTGTGTCACGCTGAATATCCCCGAGAACTACGTTAAGGGTACACGTGTCTGTGGAGTGCTCAGCCACTTAAACGTTAATTTCACGAGCAGGCTGTTCCGTTGATTCGGATCAACCGGAACCCTCGTCGTCATAACCGACGGAGTGCTTTCCAATTAAGAGGCAGCTAAAAACAGCTTCAAAATAATGTACGCATGCTCATGGCCCGACTTCGTAAAGCTGCTTCATATACAATCCAACAAACGGGTGCGCATTGACAGCGAGGCCAAAACAAGAGATGCAAGATACAAAGATGGACTCTTGCTCAAGTAATGGAAGAAC
>NC_043010.1:40194625-40204625 GCF_006345805.1 Octopus sinensis
TCAACATTTAACAAACATAGACACGCACACACGCGACACACGCACGTATATAGATATGTTTAAGTTGGCGAGCTGGTTGACTCTTTGCCGCGCCGGACATAACCGCTTAGTAGCATTTCTTCCGGATCTTTACTTCGTGGTTTCAAATGTCACCCGAGTCAGCTTTGCTTTTCACTATTTTGGAGTCGACAAAATTTGTACCAGTTCAGCCCTAGGCTCAATGCAATCAGCTTACCACTTCCCTCTAAGTTTCAGGCCCTTTGCATATTGTAGAAAGAATATAGAGATGTGTGTGAGCAGACATAATGGTGTGGCAAAGAAATCCAATTCATGAATACATGGTAGCGGTTTTGTTCCTAGCAAATCTAGAACCTAGGCATACTGTTTCATTTTCATTTCACATTGAGAAAATGATTTGTGTATTAATGTGGCTGAGTTTATGAGTATGTTAATTTAATGAGTTTATATAACATTTACAATTATCTTACTGGCGATCTATCATGGTCAAGATCCCTAACTGACGCGCCAGTCGCTGGGGTGACACTCTAGAGGCTCTCGCTGTCAGCTGTCACCACTGGTCTGTTTTTATTGCCATGCGCAGTACGTTCCACTCTTGTGACATGTCTACTTCCTGGTGTTGTCAAACCAGGATTTTCTCTGTCTGTTTCTTTTTCTCCCTCTCTCACCTATACTCTGAAGATTGGGTTTATAAAGAGAATTGTGGCGGAATACATGATAGTACTAGGAACCCATTCATCTTTTTAACTGTGCAAGGAGTGATTCCTGTCTGCTAAAGTATTTTCTGACAAAGCTGATCGTTTTGTGTTCTATGTAAGCGGTATGAAATATTTGTATTCAAGTGTCAGGATTCTTCGCCTCTTGTTAGCAATAAGTGAGAGCATCTGTAACACCCATACAAAAGGATCGAAATTAATGCCATTGCTTTTCTCTATTTTTCCGCTTCATCATGGCAGTAGAGGCTAAACTGAGTTTTATTGTTATTTGGTCAAAGTGAATCCTATGTACTTGCAGGTGTCTACTTCGTCAAATCTTTTTCCATTCAGCATAATGTTGGTTGCTGTGTTTTCATTGTTACTATCAACCAGGATTTTGCTCTTTTATGCTCCTCGATACTTTTTCCAGTCTGGTGGTGAGCATTTTTAGGTTTGCTTCACTGTTTTTATTCTATTAATTACATTCAAGTTGTTTGACTATGCACTGCTATAGAAATTATGGTCTGTCTCAATCAGTTTACACTATGATTAGCTTTTAACTAATAACGTAAAGTTTAGACATCAAAAAATTGTATTCAGATGAAGGGGTGGCAAGACTGAAACTAGAAATATTGCCAAGCTTTCCTGGCGTAACCAGGCTGGTTTCTTTTCACAGGGTACCATATTCTATGCGCCTTTTGAAAATACACCTTACAGTTGAAGTTAAAGTTATCCGGGAAACGCTCTATTGTGTGCTACTAATTCATTATTCCACATCGCCAGCGCATGCTCCTGTTTTGATTTAGGCAGCAAAACATAGTACTGGTCGAGTTTGTATATATTGTTCCTTCAGACACAAAATCTTTATTCTATAAATATCTACAAAGCTAGAAATACAAAATAAATATATATTTCATCAGCTTTTTAAGTATTTTCGCAGAAATATCATATTCAACCGAATGAATAGAATCTAGAACTAATTTTTCAACATACACTATTTTTGTTTTACTTTGAGGTTTAGTTCCTCCTTTTGTAAACACTTTTGAACATTTTAATGTTAGTGCGACAGAGGCCTTCATTCGGACTTCAAATAGAATAGCGAAGCTTTCCAGTCAATGATAAAAGTGTGTTGAATACACCATATATTAGGTTTCAAAAGCTGATTCATAATTGAAAACGGCTGTGAATCGTATTCGTGAAACTCGTCATAGAACATCTTTCATATAATGTTTTTCTGTTGTTTTCTGCGTCGATCTGTTTTACCTACTTCACATTTTGCCGGTCTTTTATGTCAATTCCTCCCTTTTAACATATTTACGCTGTTAATAAATTCCTTTTAAGTTCTCTTAGTAAAAATATTGGCTTTGGATGTTTTTGCGCGCAGGAAGTTACTAATGTAAGTCTCTCATCTCATAAACACAGACTGACATACAGACATACGCATAGAAACGTACCTGAGTGCAAGTACATGTACATATGTTCCTACAGACACATACAAACGCATAAGTATTATTCATTCAGTAGATGATAGCTCAGAAATGCACAAGTATAACAAATACATACATCCTCTGTAAACGACAATCGGAAACACTATTTCCCACTCAGGTAATATACCCTCGAGGGAAAGTGTCCGAAGCAGATCCAACACTTCAGAATCAGCTACTACATAGTTGAGAACTCTCTCTTCCAGGCTTTATAAGATAGGAATCATTAAATTAAAAGAGATATTTTCTAGAATCCGCAACTCTCCATTTTGATAGGTTAAAAATATACTTACTTATCGAGAAATTATATACCTTATATCAACGAAGCCTTAGGCATCAGATTTGATAATGGAGGTAATGGCTGTAAATCTTTATCAAAATAAATATTCCTATCTGTAGTGAAGGTGAAGTTATCACTCACATATAAAACATTTTAGGGGTAACGAGATGAGAAGATATACTTTAATGGCTTCAGTAAAAATTTCAATAAAAATAAAAATACAGGATCAAAAGAAACGAGGAAAGGTGACATTGTTTTCTTGAATAAGAGGTTAATGGGACAATAAATATTATTTTCCACTCTAGGCACAAGGCCCGAAGTTTTTGGGGAGGGAGCCAGTCGATTAGATCGACCTAGTACGCAACCGGTACTTAATTTATCGACCCCAAAAGGATAAACAGCAAAGTGGACCTCGGCAGAATTTGAACTCAGAACATAAAGACAGACAAAATGCCGCTAAGCATTTCACCCGGCTCACCGACATTTGGAAAAGAAATATTTATTTCTTTATTGCCCACAGGGGGCTAAACATAGAGGGGACAAGCAAGGACAGACACAGAGTTTAAGTGCGTAACTGGTACTTATTTAATCGACCCCGAAAGGATGAAGGGCAAAGGCGACCTCGGCGGAATTTGAACTCAGAACTTGAAGACAGACGAAATACCTATTTCTTTACTACCAACAAGGGGCTAAACACAGAGAGGACAAACAAGGACAGACAAACGGATTAAGTCGATTATATCGACTTCAGTGCGTAACAGGTACTTAATTTATCGACCCCGAAAGGATGAAAGGCAAAGTCGACCTCGGCAGAATTTGAACTCAGAACGTAGCGGCAGACGAAATACTGCTAAGCATTTCTAACGCCGTGCTAACGTTTCTACCGGCTCGCTGCCTTTTGGGAAAAGGAATACTGAAGTAAAAGCATATCTGGTGTTGATGACTTATTTGAAACTCCGTTCCCATTGTGTACGCATGAAATTCAATTCATATGTGACAGTAGGAATCATACAACCGTTTATTAAATTATAAAACGAAACCGTTAAAAATCCTTTCATTTTCTTCCTGTTCTCTACTTATTTATGATTCATTAAATGCGTTTATAATTCCACTTTTAACCTTTAAAGCGTATTTCACACACTTGCCTTTAATCTGCATTTATCCTTATCCATTTGCACACTAAACTTCGTATAAGCTTTTATGAACTCATTCTTATTGCAACTTGAAGCGTTGTCTTGCTTCCATTTTATTTTAATCTACTCTTCGATAACTTCTAATCGTTTATATTATAGCTTAAACTTGCAACGCATTCGTTTCCGCACACTTTAATTTCATGTTATATTAAGTTTAATTTCACAATATATGCCTTGTGTACGTTGTTTCTAGATTTAATACTTGCATTGTTTCAATATATAACAAGTTCCTCTTAATTACGCAACAATAGCCACCAGAACTGCCACCACAACCACCACCACTGCCGCCACCACCACCACCACCATCACCACCAGCTTCATCAGTGTCACCATTCTCATTATCAGCTCTCTTCTTCAAGTACGCACGGCTACAGATGAATGTAGTAGACTTTCTTGTATGAAGCGTGTTCTTGTGTGTGAAGTAAGAATTTAAATCAACTAATTTTATTATTACAATATCAAACAAGTTGCAGCTATCGTCTGCTATCAAGAACAATGTAACAGATATTTACCTATGTTTACGTGCATGAAATTCGCCACAACAGTACCATAAGAGAATTGACAAGTTGCTTTCAGCTACCCAAGGCCATTGATCAAGTTTGTGGAGGGAAGATTTGGCCTACCGTCTTTTTCATGGGCTGAATTTCAAGTATGTCCGAAAAAATTAATTGTAAACATCACGATAATCTATTTCATTATTAGCTCCGAGTCCACACTTGGCTCTCCATTTTATTGATAATGTAATATTTATTTTCTTATATGAAAAACGACGTGTATGATGCGTTAGTATTACCATATATTACTGTTCAGTCCGGCTGCAAATCTCTAGGATTTCGAGCATAGATGTCAGAAAAATGTTGTAACTTCTCTTTAACAATTATATACATTTTATTTATTATTTTGTACTTTACTTAATTATTGGTATGTTTTTATCGTATATTCAATTTTTTTCTATATGGTATAATTTAATTATATCATTGTTATTCATTGTTGAATTGATAAAAGTTGGTTCTTCTCTAATTTATATTCACACATTCATACATACATACATATATATATATATATATATATATATATATATATATATATATATATATATATATATATGGGAAATTTGCGTAATGTATAACTTAGGTAGATTTAACTAAAAGTGCGTATATCATTTTCTGTTAATTTTAAAGTTGACAGTTTTCTGCATGGATGTATAATGCATACGTACATACATCTTTTCATAAATGCACACAGACTCGCAGTTTCTACTCAGACAATGTTCTTCAATGTGTATTCAAAACAATTCGACTAGGCTAGAACATAACACTATCAGTTTAAACAGCAGGTAACCAATTATTGCGGCAGACATATGCATAAATTATATATTTCTATGCCTCTAGCGAACGTAAATAAATGAATCCCTCTCGTAGACATAATGAACAAGATGCAATGAGTTAGCTTGTATCGCATTACGTATTACCACTTTCGCAGCTGGTATCTTATATAATTAATTATTTGTTCTAAGTTAGTGCTAACGTATTTCTTGAGCAACGCGTCATATTATTGCTGCAGTGAAGAACTTTTGGTGAAATATGAAGTTTGATCTTCTGAAGAGTTATTGACTACATAAACGAAAACATGTTTTATATATATATGTAAGTCAACTTAAACGCCAAGCGTTGGGTTTTCATTTTTCTTGTATCATTAATCCATTTCATACGAGCACTCACAAAACACACACACATACACACACACACATGCAAGCACACGCACACATAAACACAAGCACACACGCGAACACACATACAAGCACATGTATATATATATATATAATATATATACATATACATGTATATATAATATATATATATATATATATAATATATATATATATATTATATATATATATATATACATATACATGTATATATATATATATACATATACATGTATATACATATATACATATACATATATATATATACACACACACACACACACACATATGTATATATATATATATATATATATATATACATAAACACACTAACACCGGTTTGGTTGGTTAGTTGGTTGCTTAATTGGTTAATTAGTTGGTTCTCTAGCCACCTTTTACATTGTATAAAGGAAGTGTTGAATTGAACTATAGAAAGAACCGACATAACAGGTTCGCAGCGAATGCTTATGGTACTCTTCGCAGCAGGAAATATGTAAATACAAGCTATACACGCATTGAAAGTGTAAGAATTACTGAGGCAGAGAGAGAGAGAAAGCATTTAAATACATTCATGCACATATACATACATAGAGACAACCAGGGAGCGTTGTGAATTATGCATGTTTGTGGGTATGTATCTATATGCAGAATGAGAGAGAAACAGAAACAGAAAGAGCGAGTCATAAATGTGGAAGTGTATATATATATATATATATATATAGGCGCAGGAGTGGCTGTGTGGTAAGTAGCTTGCTAACCAACCACATGGTCCTGGGTTCAGTCCCACTGCGTGGCTTCTTGGGCAAGAGTCTTCTGCTATAGCCTAGGGCCGACCAATGCCTTGTGAGTGGATTTGGTAGACGGAAACTGATAGAAGCCTGTCGTATATGTGTATATGTATGTGTGTGTATATGTTTGTCCCCCTAGCATTGCTTGACAACCGATGGTGGTGTGTTTACGTCCCCGTCACTTAGCGGTTCGGAAAAAAAGACCGATAGAATAAGTACTGGGCTTACAAAGAATAAGTCTCGGTGTCGATTTGCTCGACTAAAGGCGGTTCTCCAGCATGGCAGCAGTCAAATGACTGAAACAAGTAAAAGAGAAAAAAGAGTGAAAAGATATATATATATATATATATATATATATATATATATACACACATATATATATATATCGGGAAGTATATTTGCCACCTAAATGTGGCTAGCCATTAAGGATCGATACTACTGTAGCTTGTAGCCCCAGGATGACATCTCCTCCAGCTGGATATTGGCACACAATCTGTGCCCTATCAGTATTTGCAAAGGGAAGTCATCATTCCTATCTCCAACCTGACATGATACACATGGACCCGGGTTTCTGAGTATTGACCCGTCATCAGCGTGTGACAACCACCGGTTGGCGTTGGGAAGTGATTCTCAATGCAAATATATATACTTTCACCAGTCACCGATCTCGAAAAAGTGGAAACAAGCGATAATAAGCCAGTGAGCAAGTTATAAACTGTAGCCGCACGACATCGTGAAGTATATTTACCATCTAAATTCATCCTTATTCCTCAATTACCCCTTCCTTTGTCATTCATATGTCGTGACCTAGAAAAACGCAAGAATATTATTATATTAGATATCTGGTACATTGATTTCAAATTTTGGCACAAAGCCAGCAGTATCAAGCAAATGTAAGTCGGTACTCTTGACTCCAGTGTTCAACTTGTACTCTTTTATCGACCCCGACCCAAAAGAATGAAGGGCAAAATCGACCACGGTAGAATTTGAACTCAGAACCTAAAGATGGATGCAATAGCTCATTCCATAAATGGTGGCTTTTAACGGGTGGAGAGCTGAACCATCCTGGGGTGCAGAGGATTCGCATTCTAGACTAGGGTCTGAAAGGTTACCACACCATAATGGATTACAACATGGTTCCTCTGCTTTGTGGCAGAAGTAGGAAGAAAGAGTGAAATTGGTGAAAGAGTACAGCGAGGTTCACCACCACCACCACCTCAGCTGGAGCCTCGTGGAGCTTAGGTGTTTTTGCTCAATAAACACTCCCAATGCCCGGACTGGGAATCGAAACCGCGTTCTTACGACCACGAGTCCACTGCCCTAACTACTGGGCCATTGTGCCTCCACAAGTGTTGTTTTTGCATGACAACGCACGCCCACACACAGCCACCAAGACCGTTGAAATCATTAACCCATTTCTTTATTACCCACAAGGGGCTAAACATAGAGGGGACAAACAATGACAGACATAAGTATTAAGTCGATTACATGTGCGTAACTGGTGCTTAATTTATCGACCCCGAAAGGATGAAAGGCAAAGTCGACCTCGGCGGAATTTGAACTCACAACGTAACGGCAGACGAAATACTGCAAATCATTTCGCCCGGAGTGCTAACGCTTCTGCCAGTTCGCCGTTGAAATCATTAACCGATTACCTACAGCCCAGATCTCGCCCCTTCCGACTAACATATCTTTGGACGGCTCATCGATTTCCTACAGTTGAAGATATGAAGGAAATGGTGCATAAATGGTTGCACAACTAACAGAAAACCTTCTTGGAGTGAATACGCAAGCCTATCGATCGCTGGACGAAGTGCATCAAAAAGTAAGGAGACTATATGGGAAAATAGCGCACTTCTTTATCCCCTACTTTTGTGTAAATACATTGATAAAACAAAAGCACGTATAAGTTTTAACTCTCCCTCGTATATAAATGTATATAACTATATATACTAATATGTGTGTATGTATGTATGTATGTACATTATATAAGTTTTGAAGTTTTTAATTCATTCCGAGTGTCAGAACTAAAACGAAAGTTATTTTATATCCATATTTTTTTCCATCATGTATTCATTAAGCAGCTGCGGTGAATTGATAATTAGTTATGGTGACTACTTATGCTGTTTCGTCTATCAGGGTCTCGTCTGGTACAGAAACACTCCTGCACGTTGCCAAAGGCATAACGTTACATATTGTAATGGCGGACATTTTAATTATATTCCCAGTATGATGTCCAATTATATTGAGACAATATAATACATGCCTAACATTAATAATAGTGTCCACAATTTGTTATCACAGGAAATCAATCGACTTCAGTCAGTCATGTAACATTTCGAGTCTCTTCTATATATTTCTTTAATACATTAAATTTACATTTAAATTTGTCTCTGTACAGGTGTGTATATATATACATATATATACATATATATATATATCTATAGATATATATAAATATACTTATATATATATATGTATATATATATACTTATATATATATATGTATATATATACATATATATATATATATATATATATATATATACTTATATACTTATATACTTATATATATATATACATATACATATATATATACATATATATACATATATATATATATAATATGAATATACATATATATATTTGTGTGTGCTTGTGTGCGTGTGTACATACATATATATATGAGCATGTACAAATATATATATATATATATATATATATAATATATATATATAAATGTGTGGGGTGCGTGCGTGTGGGTGTATGTATATGTATTGTTTAATAACGGTTTCACATGGCTCCATGCAACTTAAGCATTTGAAGACTGGTAGAACGAAGCTAGTTCCTCAGACACGTTGAGATCTAACCTCAAAATACCTGACGAGTATATGAAGTATTAAACTACATGGAAAGGAATCGAACTCTCGTCATTAAATAATACATATGGACCTACCAAATGTGTTAAATGACACTTTTCTCCATTTGCCCTCTCTCTCTCTTATGTCTGTGCGCATGCATCGTGGTGTTATGAAGTGTCTGCAGAAAAAATAAAGGCTTTTGCTCCCAAGGACATTCATACTGACATAATTACTGCATTAGTGGATCACACTCCAGCTTTATCAACAATGTAAAAGTGGGCAACAGAATTTATCCGGGGAGTCTTGACAATCACCCAAGGTCTGGACGTCTTGCAACTACCACCACTGAGGAAGACATTGATCGTGTTCATGACAAACTGATGGATGACAGGCGATTGCCTATAAATCAAATAGGCAATTCTGTTATATCTCGTGAGAAAGCTGAGTATATTCTTAATGAAATTCGGATGACGAAGGTTTCTGCTCATTGAGTGCCACATCTTCTGATACCCGATCAAAAGTGCACGAGCATGCTCAGGTCACGGGTAAATACGTCTTCTTTTGAAGCAGATCCAACCTGTTTCCTCGAACGTTGCGTAACCCAAGTTGTGAGTTTGCTTCATCACTTTGAGCCAGAGACAAACACAATTCAGCTCAGGCCAAGAACGTTACATCTGCAGGGATGTTAGCCTCGGTATTTTAGTATGCAAAAGGCACTGTATCTATTGATTATCTAAAAACAAACCACACCATTAGTGGAGAGTACTTGCGCAGGCAGTTACGAAAGGCTGTTAAAACCAAACGCCCAGGAAAACTGACGAAATGCGCCTTGTTTTGTCAGTTCAATACTCAAGCACACAGGACCTTGGTTTGATCATCCCCTTTATTTTCCTGTCTTGGATCCACCTGACAATCATCTGCCCCCCCCCTAACATGGAGAAACATTTGAATGGGAACCAGAATCACACTGACG
>NC_043010.1:40209625-40219625 GCF_006345805.1 Octopus sinensis
CCGCTCCCTCGAGGATTATACTTCCTTCTTAACCATTCGCCATGATAGATCGCTAGCCACTACACATTCTTTATTTTCTCTCCTTGTTTCTTTCTGTGTTCCTTTCTGTGGAAGAGCGTTGGCTCGAAACGTTAAAGACTTTTTCACACCCGAGGGTTATACTAATACATATGTGTGCTGTCTACACCAACTGTCTTCGTCTTTTGTTTCATTTTGCGAATATATTTCTCTTCTTCTTTTTGCGAATATGTATCTCTCCTTGTTTTTTCTGTGTCCTTTTCTGTAGAGGAGCGTAGGCTCGAAACGTAAAAGACTTTTTCTATTCCTGAGCGTTATACTAATACATCTGTTTGTTTTGTACACCACCTGTCTTCGTCTTGGTTTTTTCCATAAACTCTCACTATATATATATATATATATATATATATATATATATATATAGTATATATATATATATATATATATATATATTATATATATATATATATATATAGACGCCATGATAGATCGGTAGCCACTACACACATTTTTTCTCTCCTTGTATTTTTCTTCTGTGTCCCTTTCTGTAAAAGAGCGTAGGCTCGAAATGTAAAAGACGTTTTCAATTTCTGAGCGTTATACTAATACATCTGTTTGTTTCCTACACCACCTGTCTTCGTCTTTTGTGTTTATCGTGAATTCTCACCATATATACATATATATATATTATATATATATATATATATATATATATATATATATATATATATATATATATATATATATATGGATGCACGAATACAAGTGTACTAAAATACGTTTTTTTATATATATATGTATGCTTAAAAAGTAATTTGCGCAAGAATATAAAAAGCAAGAAAAGAAACAAGTACAGAAATAAAATATGCAAGAAAGAAAAAAATATGTTACATTGGAAATCGCTTTCAGAGATTTTCGAGAAGTGTTTCAACTCAGATTTTTTAACTGGCATCACTTTAAAGATATATATATATATATATATATATATATATATATATATATATATATATATATATATATGTTCTTATGTATGTATATTAGAGGTTCACTAATAAGTGTCGAATGGAATATAGTTTCCTAACATGTTCTTTACATTCCGACATGGAAAGACATACGCTGCACAAATTTTCTCGTATGAAAACTTTCATGATCAGACATTATGGGTTTAGAAGATAATCCCTGTGCGATATTTACGACTCTCTAAGAAACAATTTTGCCATTTCAAAATCTTTAAAGTGATGCCAGTTAAAAAATTTGAGTTGAAACACTTCTCGAAAATCTCTGAAAGCGATTTCCAATGTAACATATTTTTTTCTTTTTTGCATATTTTATTTCTGTACATGTTTCTCTTCTTGCTTTTTATATTCTTGCGCAAATTACTTTTTATGCATACATATATATATATATATAAAAAACGTATTTTAGTACACTTGTATTCATGCATCCATCTAATGCCACTGGGCAACCATTACGCTTTCGGCAGAAAAAATACAAAAGAAAAAAAGCAACTAAAACCGTTTCATTCCTAAATCCAAAATCGAAACTTCGTACTTTAAAATAAACATCCAAAAAAATTATAATTTCATTATTTAAAGAAGGAAAATGTGATATTACATAGAAATATTTTCTCCTACGGGTAGACATTAACTGAAATTGAATATTTTTTAGAATATTTTATCTTTCCAACTAAATATGCATTTAAAATTTATTGGTATTTTAAATGAATACAAAACTTATGAATTCCATAGTCCTGTAAATATATGTAAATAATGAAAAGCGTATGTGTGTGTATGTATGTGTGCGCGCGTGCGTGCGTGGGTGTATGTGCCTATATATACTTATATATACGTGAACACAATCAAGTGTCTTGAAAAATATATGTGGGTGTGACAGAGATATGTTTATATACATATATTAGTACACAGGTGTGTGAGTATGTATATGTATATCAATTTTTTATCCTTTTTTCACACATGCACACAAATACGTACGTGCGCATAGCTTGCTTACGTAGGTTTAAATGTATTTTTGTACGTAGATACATACATACATACATAGTGTATATATATATATATATATATATATATATTATATATATATATATATATATATATATATATACATGTAAGTACATACACAGACACACACACACATATACACCGAAACAGATACGTAATATATTTTAAATGCGCGCATGTGCATTGTTTTTGATTTTTCGATTACACAGCATGGTAGGGTTAGTTGGGCACCATCTTTGAGAAAACAGCATCATTGCGCAATTCATACCGTCTGGAATTTGGAAACGACACACTGTACTGCTTGGCTTCGTGCTAGAAGCTCCAATCAAATATCCAATCAACATCATGGTGTTTGAAGTGATCACTAGTGATGGCGATAGTTGTGTCTCCATTATCCTCCTATATGACCTCAAAATGAACGCGAAGGCCTACATCAAGTGCATGGATGAGGTGGTGCAGCCATGGATCAAGAGGTTGGCTGCTGGAAGACCTTATGTCTTGCAACAGAACTCTGTACCACGCTACACAAGCAGGAGAACTCAATCATGTTTGTCAGACAATTTCTGCGACCACATCAACCATAACTCCCCAGACCTCACCCCCTTGATTATTATGTGTAGGGCACAGTTGAATGAGAGGCCAACAAAACTCCTTGTAACACCAATGATGAATTGAATGCAACAATCATAATAGCATTCACCAAGTTAAAAAAAAGGAGACCGTCCAGAAGAGTTGCAGGAGATTCCGAAGTTGTCTGGAGGCCGTGGTTGAAGCCAATGGTGATTCTATTGAATAAACTTACTCTTTAGTATTTCAAGATATTTTTATGGAAATTTTCGTAAATATATCTGTTAAAATGAAATGTCAGAGTTATTCTCCTTTTTGCGCAATTTAGACGACAGTTTATTCAAAGCCCATTGTACATGTAGTATTTATATGGATTTTTATAGAGATTTGTACAAGATGAATAGCCCGTCGATGCCAGGCAATTTTCACAATAGAATGTCGAATATAAATTGTTGTTTATTCCATGTCAGATCATGCCATCCCCAACTAATAGACCTCTTGATCAGGATTGACTTATGCAAAATTTTGCAAAGAAACTTCGTTGAGGAATTTTTTTCTCTTTTAAATTATTCACATGTCTGTTGTACCGTTTCATATGACTTTATTCATTAAAATTTCAGAAGCTCTTGCAGCTTTGTTTATCGAAATGCTTTTCGTTTATTTGTTTAATGAAAATTCCTCCCCCTAGTATGTATAGTTATATATATACATATATAGCTATACACATACACATATGTAGTCCGTAAGTTATGCCTCAAAGACGCATTACATATATTAAAACATAACTCTTTATTATTACTAAATAAGTATAAGGAAGTCTTAGGTACATGCAACCACTACTTTTTTTATTCCTTCAAATTTTGCCATAGATCCAAATGCAACCTAAATCACCACACATTACATATACCGAATACTCCTAGGTAACCTTGAACAACCTTATTTGATTTTTTTAAATCTTAATTTTTAATATGTGTGTGTGTGTGTGTGCATGTGTGTGTTGGATCAAGTTTGTTTCATTCACAATATGAGCCCCTTTTAATTTTGCTTCATTGCGCTTTCAATTTTGGTATATCGATTCAAATTGGAATTTTGACTACGGTCGAATTACGTTATATCATAAGGTAATAAATCTGATTTTTTTAAAATTAAAGTTGGGAAATTTATGTAATTTTAGCCAATTAACAGACAGCTAGGCATTAACAGCTTGTTACCCTGACAACCGCACGTTGTGTTGTGTTTCACTTCACCTGCATGTTTTGTTTTACTAAAAATTTACATTTATCAATTTACAATTTTATTTAGATATTTTTTGTCGAGTGTCTTAATATTTCACATGTTTTTTTATATATAACAAAAGTTGTTTGCGATGTTTATACAGTTTCTTCGCATTATGAAGGTGAATGGAATATGTGAACCTACACTTCAAGCACAGTAGTGACAAAGCATCGGTGTCTCGTCGACTCAGTATTACCAAGCTTCAGAGATCATTGACTCAGATAGCTGGATTTATGATTTCAATAGGTTAATTCTATTCATGAACATATAAATTAGGAGTATTTCTTAAATCGTTAACTTGACGTTTCAACAACTTAACTGAAATTTAGCCCACGCAACAAGAACTAAGAATGATCAATGGAACAGAGAAACTGTGGCTGATACAGATAATTTGACATTATTTTGAATTCTGCATGCAAATTCATGTAAAATGTAGGTATTCTTTTTCTTGGCACAAAATCTTTGTTGAACAGTGTTCTTCTTAACTTAGTTTACAAATACAAGCATGAAAACGTTACTTAACTTTGAAGTTTTGGAGACAGATATCTCCTTTTCACACAAACATACACTAAAATATTAATGATGTACACAGATACATGACAGGTATACATAATACTGAAATACGCATAAGGTAAACACATGTAGACAAATATATTGATATAACAAATTTTTAAAAAATAATAAAAGCATACAATCAATGAAGAGACAAAAGAAACAGTAAGATGACACATGTTGATTTTATTAGGTATTTCTGTTTATTTAGACACCTACAGTTAAATGAGGTGTTTCTGTTTATTTAGAAACTTACAATGAACAGGTCAGACGCTAAACTATAAATTTCACAGGGTACAACATTAAAGTTGACATCGCTCCGCTAAACGCAGAAATTTTTTGTCTCGCTATTGGCTAAAAATACAGTTTTACCGACTTTTAAACTTTTGTAACATTTTCCTTCAATTTTTTTCTTCTCCACAACATCATACCTTCATAGCAATGAGACTGGAAAACTACATTATTATATCCGATTTTCAGATTTTTTACTTAGTTTTAAAAAATGCATAGTTTGGAAATGAAAA
The DNA here is from genome assembly GCF_006345805.1 of Octopus sinensis. Lineage (NCBI taxonomy): Eukaryota > Metazoa > Mollusca > Cephalopoda > Octopoda > Octopodidae > Octopus > Octopus sinensis. Next base: position 40,214,580 of record NC_043010.1, read on the forward strand.
AAAAACTAGATCCTATGTCTGTGGTCATAGATATATATATATATATATATATATATATGTATATATATGTAAATGGCTGATCGTTAGTATACATATATACATATATATATATATGTGTGTCTGTGTATATGTATATATATGTGTGTGTGAGAGTATGCGGACCTCTATCCATGTGTATATATATACATATATATGCTTGTATGTGCGCGCGTGCGCATATGTGTATATCTATATACATATGTTTTTTCTCTCACTGACTTATCAGTCCTCACTATAACTTTCCTCCTTCACTTTAGCTAGTACACACTCTGACTTCTTACAAATGCCTACGTCTATTATTAGAAACTTGGCCATTATATCTCCACATTCACTCCTTAATTCCTAGCCCCCTTCCATATCATTACACCCCTTCCCTCCCTTCTCGAGGTTTACCACTCACATTTATTACTCCCCTCCCCTCCTCTCTGTACCACATTCTTTATCGTTCCCCACCTTAGTGCCTTTTCAAACCTATCCCCCATCTCCATCTCCTCACACATTCTCCTTTCTTACCATATCACTTCTTCCTATTCCTCCTCCCCAACTCCTTTTATCCACTAATAGCTCTCCTCTCCCCGCCCTCTTATACTATCTTGACCAGCATCTACCACAACTTTTTTCCTTTTCTTTTTCTTTTTCTTTTCCCTTACTTTTTCCCTCCTCCTCTACTCTAGCCATTAAGAATACCACCCTCCTAATTCCTTTGACCAATACCAATCACTTCCATACATACGTCTTTCTTCCTTCTAACATTCTTATCTTTTCATTCCTCTCTTTATCTACCCCCCCCCCACCTTACCAGTATAATTTTCAAAATTCATTTATAATACAAGATCCTTTTGAACGAACAACACATGGAATTAATATCTGCACACTATCCATTTGAAATAACAACATATGAATTCTTATCGGACTTTACACATCATGCACAAGAATTCCCTTTACCCATTCTACACAGCACATTCCTTGGAGAAAGGAACAGCAACTTTAACATCCAACATGTATTCTCGTATTTTCATATATGCCTTTTATACTTTCTGCATTGTAACCAATTTCTTGTATATCACTCCCTCTCCAGAATAACTTCTAAAAAATGAACACGGTGCTTCTGAAGAAGAGTGGACCTGACGAGTCACACCCGTGCTAGTCAGTGGACGCTACACCCTCGTTAGTCAGTAAACAGACGCAGGCACAGGCGTAAAGTCAGTGGCACCCGCGATAAAAAAAAAGCCTCCACATGTATAAATATGTGTAAACTGTAAATCGGGAGCGATTGGGGGATAGGAATTTTTCTACTATCATCATATTCTTGAATCTACGTTTTGCATTTTTCCAGCAACATTCTACTGAGTTACTTTGGGGGGAAAATATGGGAAACATGGGGAATTAATGTTTTCAAAATATTGTAAAGCATCTTTCAGAATGGTTCTCTTTTGAATTTAATTTTATTTCATTATTTTCACTTTTTTATGTCTACTTTTGAGTAACATCTTATTTCAAATTCAAAATTTGTTTTATTTTCATTCATTCAGTCGGTTGTTTGTTTTATTAGATAGATAGATAGATAGAGAGAGAGAGAGAGAGAGAGAGAGAGAGAGAGAGACAGACAGATAGATAGATAGATAGATAGATAGATAGATAGATAGATAGATAGATAGATAGATAGAGATGTTTCTTTAGTAGCCACACAGGGCCGGACACAGAGGGGACAAAGTATAACGTAGAGCCTTTCTTTTGAAGAAAGAAAAAGGAAAAAATAAAATTTCGATCAAAAGGGATCGGGAAAAAACAGCGCCGATCGAAAGGGATCGTGTATCACAGAAAATGTGGAAAGAAAAGGCTACGGAAAAGACCATGGTAACCTTGGAGGTAACGTCCTACATAAGCACATTACAGTAAGTGACCCTCTTTTTTTCCATGTTTTTCCTCGTTCATAGGATTATGCTTAAGGCGGCTCCGTCATTCACACGTGTCTTTCTTGCTACATTCACCTATCTTTTATTGAAAGATTTTCTCGACAAAGCTTCCCTCTCTACTCTGACCCTCCTTTTCAAGTGATACTTAAAAAAGTTGAGGAGAGTTCAAACTTAAAAAGTTGACGCGTCCACTATACACATTCTTTCGCCATAGCCACAAGTACGATAGATAGATAGATAGATAGATAGATATAGATAGATAGATAGATAGATAGATAGATAGATAGATAAATAGATAGATAGATAGATAGATCGATAGACAGAGAGATAGATAGACAGACCGATAGATAGATAGATTGATTGATAGACAAACAGACAGATAGACAGACAGACAGATAGATAGATAGATAGATGATAGATAGATAGATAGATAGATAGATAGATAGATAGATAGATAGATAGATAGATAGATGTCCATCTACTGACTGACGCGGGTGCGCGCATCCACTGGCTACAGGAATCTATAGGACTCACCCCAACTCACATTATACCTTGATGTAGTAGTTCGTCTACATTACCCCTTTGATTAGCATAGGACCGGTTTAGTGGTGTATATATTCCTCTCTGAACGGGACCCCAGGATTATTCATTTTTACCGACCGTATGGACTGGAGTGACGTGAAATGATGTGTTTTTCTCAAGAAGGCAACTCATCAACCGGTCCAGGAATCGAAACTAGAATCTTAAAATCAAACGTTCATCACCGTAACCACTAAGTGATGCGCCTCCATACCCCACTTCATTAGTCCTACATAAATTATACATAAAAAACAGAGTAGTCGATCAGAGCCGGAATGTTTTCAATCATAGGTCAGCTCGACCTACGCTAAGCTTGAAACTACGCATCAACAACCAAAATAGCAATAGTTTTGTACTTCATTATTCATGCTGAAAACGTAGCATCTGAGAATGTCTGCATTTTTTATGCAAATGCGAGAAAACTTTTTATTTAAATTTTTTTCTTGTTTACTTTTCCATTTTTCAAAAACGTTAATTGCTTCGTTGGAAATGTACTTTGTGCATTATATTGGAAAAGTGACATCGGTAAGCAAATATCTGGTCAATAATAATCACCATCTCTAACATTAAAGGTTCACTAAATCAGACAGTTTAAAGTTAACATTGACAGTAAAGGATTTCTGTTGGAATTTGGTCAATAAATGCTTAGTTTCAATCAACAAAAGGAAATGAATGCTTCATATAAATTGATAAAGAAAAGTAAAGAAAATTATATATTTATTTATATCGTAACTATATTATATTTCTTTTTCGTGGCTATAGAAAACAGAGGTGAACATTAAATCCTGAAAAGAAGGCTGTAGAGAATGAAGAAGCTACATGTTACAACGGTATGAGAAGAATTCTGATAATATTAAAAATCAATAAAGGAAGGTAGAGTTAGTAGAATCTGAAGCGTGTCTGACAAAATGCCTTGAGGTGTTTGTTCTGACTCTTTTCGTTATAATTGCAGATTCCGGTAAGGTCGTTTCTGTCTTTCATCCTTTTAGAATCGATTGTTACAAGTGGTTAGGTTTTGTTATATTTTTTTTTCAATGGGGTGAGTTTCCTTATTTAAAAATGTTAGAAATGGTTAAGTTTTGGCTTATATTTTTCCATGAAGTAGGCTTCCTTATTTCATCTAACTGTATTGGTGTTCCAATGGCGCAGAGATAGAATGGAAAGATTACAAATTGTGGTAGCAGTCACTAAATTATACTCTTCTGCATTATGGGACAGAAATCTGCTGTCGGTGCAGAGTTCATCTACGTCTAAGTGATAATCCCGTGAACCCTATGTAGTTTTGGTGGCATCCGAGCGTCTTATAACATAAATTAGGTTTTCTGAAGCACAAATAATGTCAGATTTGATTTTGAATTTGTGCCCCTCTTTGAAAAGGAATTCTGCTCCTTCTAGAAGATTTGGGCATGTTGCGCAATTTGGTCGACCACATTTTTTTTTATTTTTGCGTCCGTTATTTTAGAAAATAATTTTGCCTTTGTGAAAATCTTTTTTAGTGATTTCGGTTGTTTGTGGCTTTTGATAATCTTATGTATGTGTAATTTGGGGTCCTTATGTAGCATTGGTAAATTTTGGGTGATGATGGTGAAGGCATCTTTGTTTCTGGGGTTGTATATGCATATGTACGACAGTATTTTCGGGGAAGGTGTGTTGCTGTGTTGAACTGTTCATAAGGTTTCTATGTCGATTTGTGTTGCACGTCTGATTCCATTCTCTATGAGTTAAACTAGGTAGTGTCTGTCAATTAGGGTATTTTGTGTTCTTGCAGTCAAAGATCTTTTACATACAGTTCGCAATGGAGTACAACCAAAAGGAGCTCCCATTCCTGGACATATTAATTTAAAAAATTAACCTAAAAGTAGAAACGGACATATTTTACAAAACCATAGACGCCAAACAATATCTACTATTTAATTCATGCCTCCCAAGACAGAGCAAAACAAACATCCCCTTGAACATTATAAGAAGGATATATATTAATAACAATATTAATAATGATAATAATAATTTATTACACCAGTAATTTTATTTAAACTTGTATATGCGTGTAATGTACGTATATATATATATATATATATATATATATAAACCTATATGTATATATAAACCTATATGTACGTATAGCATTGATGTATATATATACGTTTCTATGTTAATAAGCGTCTGTTTATATAACTATATAAGGATGTTTGTGCATGTGTGTATGTATGTATATACATACATGCATATATATATATATATATATATATATATATATATATATATATATATATATATATAATATATATATATATATATATATATATATATATTATATATATACATATATATATACACACATTTATGGATATGATATCATGCATATTAATATATGTATGCTTACATAAATATGTGTCTGTGTGTGTGTCTTTGGTTGTCTAAATAAGTCTATGTCTGTATGAACGTGCATAAAAACACACTCGAAACCAAAAACATTACAAGCATAACTAAAATATCAAGAAATGAAAGATTT
>NC_043010.1:40227125-40229625 GCF_006345805.1 Octopus sinensis
TTACAGTGATGACGCAATTTACTGAAGCTATCAAATTCTCTGATTGTTAAGCTCTTGCAACTGAAAGATTGTCTCTGGAGTGCTAAGTGTCTTTGTCATACACAACATCATTGCGAATCACCGACCTTCGACAGTGAATTATTGTTCTGAATCGATCGTTCCTTGTTTTATTTATAGAGAATATATTAAACTGCAACGTGTTTAGATGGAAATAGCAAGAACAAAGTTGAAAATTGCAGTGGAAGCTTAAAATGCAAATAACTTAGCAAAAGCAATATCTGCTAAATATATTTAAAACTGATAGATTTATAAAGTTGTAAGAAATATATTTGAAGAACTCGTAATACATTTCTACCTTGTAAATAAAGCCGTGCCATATATATAAACTTATACCGTAGACTTAAATACTACAATTCATAAGATACTTTATACGATCGAAATATAAAACTATACTTCAATAAGCTTGGAATAATAATAAAAATGATAATAATAATAATAATAATAATAATAATAATATAATAATAATAATAATAATAATAATAATAATAATAATGATGATAATAATGATAATAATGATGATGATGATGATGATGATGATGATTAGAGTGGAAGATATGAAAGCTCCTAATAAGGCAAGGAGCCATCATCCATGTGCAGACATGATCACTTATAAACGAAGAGAGCGAAAGAAAGAAGAGGACTGATAAGTGTAGAAGACTGCGTGCATATTGAACTCTTGAGCTTACGGAGATGCCTAGCCAATGGAAGGAAACCTTGCTGCTATCAATTAGGTACGTTAGCGTATTGAAAGCAGAGAAAAAGGAAAAGAAAACAACAAGTACAAAAAGAACATGAAGAAGGACTATGCGATAAGAGACTATACAATCATTCCTCGTAGTCACAACTGAAGTTACTGGAAAACATAGGTGGGAATGGCTGAAGAAAGGACAACTGAAAGAACAGAATGGGAGCGCAAGCAATGCCCATAAACTGGAGGATCAGCCTTAGGTATGAACAGGTCTCTCCACTGTGCCGCATCTGTAATAGAGTTTCCAGAACCATTATCCATATCGTGAACGAATATCCTAGATTTGCCCAAAATCATTGCAAGTTGTGACGACAATATGTTGTAGCCATGTTCTACACTGGAGACTATGCGAAAATTGAGGTATGGAGAGGTGCTAGACGTGGAATGAGTACAAATTGAAAAGAGGGACCGAGTCGGAGACATGAAAAATCCTAAGAGATTTATCAACCCAAACAGACCAGGTGCTTGAGCACAAGTTGAACCTAGTATTGATGAACAAGGCGAATCACATGTCCTATATAACTGATGCTCCGTGTCCATTTGACCCACGAATTGTCAAAAGGGAAGGAGAAAAATAGACATATACAATCCGAAAATGAAAGAAATCCGTCGTATATATAAGTATGTGTGTATATAAATTTTTGTGCGTCTAAGTTTGTCCACCCAACATCGTTTGACAACCGATGCTGGTGTCTTTATGTCCCCGTCACTTGGCGGTTCGGTAAGATAGACCGATGGAATAAGTACTAGGCTTACAAAGAATAAGTCCTGGGGTCGATTTGCTCGACTAAAGACGGTGCTCTAGCATGGTCGCGGTCAAATGACTGAAACAAATAAAATAATAAAAGAATAAAATTATATATATATATATGTGTGTGTGTGAGTGTGTGTGTGTGTGTGTGTGTGTGTGTGTGTAGGTGTGTGTATAACAAGTAATGCTCAATATGGCTGTCTGTTCGAACGGACTTTACTGCGATTTTTTAACGCCAAGAGGACATCTCCTGTAGCTGGTTAACGATGTACATCTGCATCCGAGATATGGCGAGCAGAGGAGCAAACCTCTACCACGTTCTAGCGACGGTAACAGTAGTCCAGCCTGGTTTCGGGCTACTTCTGCCTCTCTTCAGTACTGGGCACCTCCTCTACTAGAGATAGCAGTAGCTCGCTTATGGTTTTTCTACGTTAATTAGGAGTTACAAGACCACACTTTCAGCTCCCGACCACATGTTATGTTTCTCAGCTCTAAACTCAACACATATTACGTTACAAAATTTTTGATTAGCGACGAGCCTCCATTATTGCCAATATCTTCGGCAATTCAGCTGGCCGATGCATTTTAGAATAAACAGTTATTGGTCTCATTATGTTTATTAATCACCTCATCTCCATTTTAGTCTTAATAACCACATAATGCCCTGTGTGTTTTGTTTCAATCTACGGGGAAGATATCGCTCCATATATGCCCAGGGTTTCTATGCAGCAATTTGGTCTCGGTGAGATCATTGGAGGGCTTAGTAGAGAGTCCTCGGTTTTCTTCGATACGGAGTTATGTCTCTTTTCTCTTTGCTCGTTCTTAGAGACGTCGCTTAGGTTTAGTGGTACATTGATTTACAACACACTGTTGCTCCGCTTCTTCCTCTAACTTCATTCTTTCTATGTCAATATATGTATACCGAGGCTCAGCAGGATTAT
>NC_043010.1:40234625-40239625 GCF_006345805.1 Octopus sinensis
ATATTTCTAAGTTCATTAATTGTGTAGAGATTAAAAATGATATTGAGTGCTTCTTTGCTTTGAACGCTGAAGAATTTTCTATTCGAGTGGTCAAAAAATTTCTAAATATGTGGGATTATGTTATCAAGAAAAAGAGGAATTGTTATATTGGATAAACAAATCATTACAGAAGAAAAGGCATATGGTTCTTTCCCATCTTGAAATGCGTCAAAACTTTCTAATCTAATACGTTTGTGCGTGTGTGTTTGGTTGTGTGTGTGTGTTTGTGTGTGTGTGTGTGTGTGTGTGTGTGTGTGTATGTACGTGCCTGTGCATGAGTGAGAATGTAGCTACATATACTAGCGTTGATATCTTTTATGTTTATTATAAGGCTGTCGCAAAACTAATATATTGTGAAAAATGTGACATCTTTATTACTGAATCCAGATGAAAACAATATGATTTATGCTTCTCTGACACTCTTCATATGAACATATATATCCGATAAAATTCATTCCTATATATTTATGTGTGTCCGTAATTATATCTATAATCGTGTTGTGAGCGATAATTTTTTAAAACATCACCTAAGATGAGGCCTAATATTTACAAAATCTGTGAAGTGTTTTCCCTTAAGATGTTTTAGGCGGTTTAAGTATCTTCATTCGATGTACTCAGTAACTAAGTTTCGCTTCTCTCAATGAGAAACAGCATGTCATATTCTCATTACAAGATGGTTTCAAGATGCTTATACATATAACCTGTGCATATTTACCGCGAATGTTACAGGTATAGACACATTGACGCTTGTGCATGAAAATGATATGAGAGAAACGATATCAAATGCTAGGGAGAGTGTTTGACTGACCATAGCTACAAGTATTGTTTCTTTTTTTTATGAAGGTAAGCAAGAATGTAATAGACAGAAAGTGTTCCTTATGGTAAACCATAGCTACTCGAATTTGTCTGTGTAGGTGTGATCAATACTAAATTGTGGTGCCGACATCTTACAAACAGCTATCAGTATGTGGAATATATATAAGGCGGTGAGCTGGCAGAAACGATAGCACGCCAGGCGAAATGCTTAGCAGTATTTCGTCTGCCGCTACGTTCTGAGTTCAAATTCCGCCGAGGTTGACTTTGCCTTTCATCCTTTCGGTGTCGATTATATAAGTACCAGTTACATATAATCGACTTAATCCGTTTGTCTGCCCTTGTTTGTTCCCTCTGTGTTTAGCCCCTTGTGGATAGTAAAGAAATAGGTATTTCGTTTATCTTCACGTTTTGAGCTCAAATTCTTCCGAGGTCGACTTTGTCTTTCATCATTTCGGAATCGATAAGTTAAATACCGGTTGCGTATTGGGGTCGATCCAATCAAGTGGCGCCGTCCCCCCAAATTTCGTGCCTCGTGCCTAGAGTAAAAAAGAATATGAGGAATACATATAAGGCGGGGAGCTGGTAGAATCGATAGCACGCCGGGTAAAATACGGAGCGACATTTCGTCTGTATTTACGTTCTGAGTTCAAATTCCGCCGAACTTTCAGATCAATATGAGAAGTATATTTGGCAGCGAACTGGTAGAATCGTTAGCACGTCGGACGAAATGCTTGGCGGCATTTCTTGTGTCTCAACGTTTTGAGTTCAAATTCCACTGAGGTTGACTTTCTCTTTCATCCTTCCGGGTTCGATAAAATACGTACCAATTGAACACTCAGGTCAATGAGATCGACATACTCCTTCCTCAGAATTTGCTGGCCTTCCTTGCGCCAAAATTTGATTCGTATAATTTGCTGACCCTATAGGCGGTAAATCGACCAGCTACAGTCAACAACTAAACGTTCTTGAAATCACCTCTCTCCCTTCAAAAGTAGGAAGGAGATATCAGATAATATAGTATAAGAAACCACAGACAAGACTACACAGGAGATATACACTGACAGCTTTAACTTAATTAAAGAGGCCCAAATAAGGAGATACTAAACAGTATCTTGATAAACTTCCTACGTAGTCAATATATATTAATAATAACTTTTGGCGCAGGTGCAAGGCCTTAATGTTTTGTGTAGAGAAAAACGCGATTGAATCAATCACAATTTTTATTGCTTTTTTTTTTATTCTTCGCCTATAATTCAGTATTTGAGACCGCATTATCAATTACGACTCTGTATTTTCTGATTGTAGAGTGGAATTTGGTGTGACTTCGGAGGGATGAAATACGAAATTGATCGGAATTGAAATCAGAATGTAAAGAACCACAGCTAAATATTGCAAGTCATTTTCTCCGACCCCTCTAACGATTGTGCCAATCCACAATTTTGAGAATCTTATATGAATTATTTCCAATTTTGACACCAGGCCAACATTCTTATGAAGTGGGTAACACCATTACGTCAACCCCAGTGCTACTCTGCCTCTAGAAGAGAGAAAGGCAAGTTGCTCTCAGTGGTATTTGAACCCAAAATGAACTGCAGGGAAGTATTTCATCCGTCATACTAACGATTCTGCCAGCACGCCAACCAAGAATTATGTACGAATAATTATTTCAAATTTTTAGCACAAGGGCAGTGTGCGAGGAGGTAGGGATGGGTTGATTACATCAACCCCAGTATTCAACTAGTTCTTATTTTATGGACGCTGAAAGATGGAAAAGGGGAAGTGGACCTCAGTTGAATTTGAACTCAGAATGTAGTGACGAGCGAAATGCCGAAAGCCTTTTGGCCAGCGTGCTAACGATTCTTTTCTACTCTAGGCACAAGGCCCGAAATTTTGAGGGAGAGGGCCAGTCGATTAAATCGACCCCAGTATTTAACTGGTACTTAATTTATCGACCCCTAAAGGATGAGAGGCAAAGTCGACCTCGGCGGAATTTGAACTCAGAACGTAAAGACAGACGAAATACCGCTAAGTATTTCGCCCGGCATACTAACGTTTCTGCCAGCTCGCCGCCTTTCAGTAACCAAATATTCTTTTCTACTCTAGGCACAAGGCCCGAAATATTGGGGAGGTAGCCACGCCCGGTGTGCTAACGTTTCTGCCAGCTCACTGCCCTTAGAATTATGTACTAATGATATTTATTAGATAAGAATAGATGGACAAATTGATTATCATAGACATAGTAGTGTAACTAGTCTCAAACTAATTAGTACTGATAATGAAGGCCCGTATCTTAGTGGTTAGTGGTGGTTGGCTCATGGTCGTAAGATCGTGAGTTCGATTTCCGGCGGAGCATTGTATACTGTAGCAAGACGCTTTATTTCACGCTGCTCCAGTCCACTCAGTTAGCCCATGTGTGTTGTATTTGTACCTCAAAGGACGGGCCTTGTCACATTTGGTGTGTTATACTGAATCACCCCGAGAAATACGTTAAATATGCACGTGCCTGTGTGGTGCTCAGCCAGTTGCACATTAATTTCAGAACCACACTGTTTTCGTTGATCAGACCAACTAGAACCCTCGTCGTCGTAACCGACAGAGTGCCAATAATTAGGACTGATATTTGAAATTGCATTATCAGAAAAAGCTGGAAGACACGGTGGTTGTTGATTGATTCCAGAACATCCTTATGATGAAAGACGTTCAAACTACGACCATCCTGTCTTTTCTTTTTACACAGTGTATCTAGGTCTACATTATCTAATGTGCGGAGATATCATCGACAACGACGACAACAGTTTTCAATACTAGGAAGATTATAGGACATAGATTATAATTTGAAGCACATAAGGCCTTAAGATTGCTAATAATATCTGATTTATGTTGCAAGAAACAGGTTATACATTGCTCCTTGTATGAAACTTTGAAAACTGTACATAGGCGGAACCGGACTTAATACATAATATATAGAGACTGGCGAATAACAGGGAAAAATCACGGGGATAAATGTAGCGAATTGCCAGAAAAAGGCGGCAACCTGGCAAAATTATTAACCACCCCGGACAAGATGCTTTGAAGCTTTTCCTCCAACTTCACTTATTGTTTTCACAGAAAGGCTGAGTTGTACTTGTAAGTTTGAAGTTATCTTTTATCATTTCGATGGCTATAAAATAAGTAGCCCTTGAGGACCGAAACCGATGTAATTGATTAAACCCTTTCCCAAATTTTCATGCCGTGTATCTATAGTAGAAAGAAATTACATGCTCTTTTACTCTTTACACTTTTACTTGTTTCAGTCATTTGACTGTGGCCCTGCTGAAGCACCACCTTTAGTCGACCAAATCAACAAATTATTCTTTGTAAGCCTAGTACTTATTTTATCGGTCTGTTTTGCCGAACCGCTAAGTTATGAAGGACGAAAACACTCCAGCATCGGCTGTCAAGCGATGTTGGGGGACAAACACAGACACACAAACATACACACACACACACACACACACATATATATATATATATACATATATACATATATACGACAGGCTTCTTTCAGTTTCTGTCTACCAAATCCAATCACAACGCTTTGGTCGGCCAGAGGGTATATTAGAAGACACTTGCCCAAGGTGCCACGCAATGGGACTGAACCCGGAACCATGTGGTTTGTTAGCAAGCTGCTTACCACACAGCCACTCGTACGCCTAACAAATTTTAGCTAGAAAGATTAATAGATTGAAAAGTGTCTGTTAGTTAGAAGGATTAATATACTGAAAAGTCACCGTTTTAGTTAGAGGAATTAATAAATTGAAAAGTGTCCTCTTCATTATTTAATAAATAATTATTTATTCATTTAGCCACGAAGTTTATCGCATAATAAATTATAACCTACGCAGAGAAGTATATCGATAACAGATTATTCATGTACACTTATAATGTACAGTTCTGTACACAACCAGCTGGGATTTAGTTTAATGAAATTCAGAGACGCACCGAAATGCTTCATAGCAGTCTAATTGCCTTTGATATACATGTCAAGGGAGAGATGGACAAACATAGAGAAAGCACACCGCCAGATATATTAGTAGATACAAATTTAATTGATTTTAAAATGAAACAGATTATACTTATTACCAAAAAAATTACATCTTGATTTC
>NC_043010.1:40249625-40254625 GCF_006345805.1 Octopus sinensis
TATATGCATATATATATCATATGCATATGTATTTTTCTTTATAAATGTTAAATAATGCACATTAAATATGTTACATATTTATGTATGTGCGTGCATTTATATCGATATATGCATACATAGAAATATACTCACCCATCGACATAGCGAGAGAGACACACACACACACAAACATTTATATACTATATTTTATACACGGAGAGTATTACGTATAAATATACAAATCATTGATATAGATGAGGTGGTATCAAAAGGTTCCCGGAATAATTTTGTAGCGCGCCATCAGATGGCAGCACGCGGTAGCATGTGCAATGAGAGCTAGCAGAAACTTTCATGAGGCAGTGTGCTGAGTTACATTGGTGTGTTTGCCTCGCAAGTTGTGAAATTTGTGTATTTGTGATCACATGTATGCTGTAGTCTGCGATTTTTGTCATGGACAGGTAGTTGGAACAAAGAGTCAACGTGAAATTTTGCCTTAAACGCAGGAAATCTGCTACGGAGACATTGAGAATGCTTGGGCATGCTTACGGCAACAAGGCAATTGATCGTACGCAAAGTTTCGAGTGCACGGGTGCATGACAGAGCCATGGCTCGCTCAAGAGCATGCTCACCGATTTTCACCATTCAGTAGGAAAAACGTTGTATTACACTTTCACATTTTCTTTTATATCTTGGCATCTGAAGCAGCTAGACATACGATAGTTTGATCAAAAGAACTGGCTATTGCAACCAAAAGTAAATCTTGAAAAAAAGCCAACGATATATATATATATATTTTATACAATAATTAAGGTGCTGACAATGATGATGATGACAATTGAAATATAAAAATATAAAAATCTCTGACAAAGGATATTTACAACATTTCTAAAAATAACCCAACAATTGCTGCTTCGGCCGGGGTCAAGATACAGGACTCTTGACATGTCCAACAAAGCGTGATGCCTAAACCAATCAGCTCAACCAACCAATCAGCTTAAGTAATTGAGTGATACTACACACTGATTGGTCAGAATACAGTTTGCAAAAACCTAGCACTCTGGAGCCTACCCAGCTGTATTTATAGCACAGAATCAATCATCTTGCTACAGTCAAAAATGTGAAGCATGACTGTCAACACTACTACATGAACCCGAAGATTGCAGAATTCAATGCATGAAAGTACTAGTTCAATCAGAATGAATATTTAACATTCTACTATTTCATTTTATTTTATTCAATTATAATATATTATCTTATAATATATCATTATAAGATTGTAAATAAAACGTGAAAATCAGACAAGGTTGGAATTCTTTTTATAATATATTCTTCTATACACAATCACACACACCCATATATATATATTCTATATTCCTATTGTGTATATGCCAACATGTCTGGAAAGCAACAAACAAAATAACAGAATCAGAAAGAATTCTAATGGAAATTTCATCGAAATTATCAACACTCATCACGATGATTGACACACAATCCTCTATTTTAAAGGAAATAGAAAAACAGTCTACAGACGGAAAACTTGGAAATGAACACATAAACTCTGAAATTAAGAATTTAGCTGAAATGATACCAACAATTATAAAATCTACAAGAGAAAGCCTACCACAACCTCCTTGGATGTCAGAAATAAACGAAAGAAATCTGGAAAAAGAGGCACACCGAAAAAGAGAAGAGATACAGAAGACATGGAAAAAACTCCTTAACATAAGAAAACAAAACTTCTGGAAGGCATATAAATGCGAAAAATATGCTGAAATACATTCGAAATGGATATCTTTAGCGGCACCCATACTTCCTCGGAAGTACCTAATTAAAGAAATTGCAGGAGAACCAGAGGAAGAAACTAAACTTCGATGGGACCTTAGTTTGATAAAATTCAGGACCGACATCTCCATTACCCTGTCTAAACAATCCCGCTACAAAGCCAAATACGAAGCTATCGATGATCAAATCAGAGATGAAATATCCAAACTAACGACTGGCAATATAGCAGAAAAAAATGCGAGAACTATGGATCAGAGATATCTCAAAAGAAGAAAGCAGATCAAGAAAGTTTTGGCAGCGGAAACAATTATTTCTCGACAAATATGCTACAAACTACGGTAAAGACAACAGAGCTCCGAGAAATAGCATTAAAAGTGGACAACCTCACCAACGCAACATACACCAGAACACGTGGCAACATGAACACCTGTTTCACCACGAATCGAAGACGAACTACGGTAAGAACTCTTCCCATTTTGTATGCAAACACCCCAATGCACACAACATGAACAAAAAGCACAAACAAAATAGATATTGTTTTGAACAGACCATTAGCAGTAGAAATAACAGATCATTTTCAAGACCTCAACAGAGATTACCCACAAGAAACTGGACAAAAAACCGATCTAGATCTAGAAGTAAACCCAGATCATTTCTCCAGGTGGTTAAAAACAATGCTAACAAGAAATTGAAAAGTAGCATACATAATACCAAAAACAAGACAGAAAACATAACGAAACCAAGTAAAGTACCACAACCAAAACGCAAAATTCATCAAGCAAACATCAACAGGAATATAAATCATAACCAGAAAAAAATCCATTTTTTTACGTCAGGACAACAAACACCGGAGAAAGAAAAAATCCAAGAGGAAACATACCCCAAACAACTGAACGTATAGATCCTAAAATAATTAATTTATCAAAAAGAGATTTTGACAATGATGAAATCCAACTTCTGTCAAAAGGACTGAAATTCACACCTACACCAACAGCCAACCACCAAGAATTAAAGGAGGATATCCAAAAATTCTGTCGAAAATTACGACTTGTAGAATTCTTCGCTAACAAAAGTAATGAGATTGATGAATCCCTAGTAAGGAATAAATCAAATTTCACCCCACCAAAAGGAAGAAATAACTACCTTGACCAATACATTGATATCCTGTCTAAATTTCCCCTTAGACGCAATACCAATGTTAGGCCAAACATTAGCAAATCAGAGATGTCTGCATGTAAACGTATACAAAACGATCAAACAATAATAATTAAACAAGCAGATAAAGGTGGTGCAATTGTTATTATGGATACCGAATACTATAAGGATTTGGTTGAAGACCAACTGAAGGATACAACCTTCTATTGTGAAATACCCGCAAATATAGACCACCACATCATGAAAAAGATCAACAACCTGATTTCAACACACCACAACTCACTTACGGATAATGAAAAAGACTACATCACCAATTTTGAACCAAAACCCAGCAACTTCTACGGCTTACCAAAAATACACAAATCAAAAAACATTCAACAGGCAGTAAAAGAACAAGAAAGTGAGTACATAAAATTATTACATCCAAAAGACCTAAAACTTAGACCTATTATAGCTGGTCCAGCATGCCCTACACACCGTCTAAGCAATTTTATTGACATTGTTTTGAAACCACTATGTACTTACATACCAAGTTTCATCAGGGATGACATCGACTTCCTGTCCCATCTTCCCAAAACAACAGAAACAAATTCAGTTTTACTAAGTTTTGATGTGGTAAGCCTCTACACCAATATTCCACACGATTTAGGAATAAAGGCGATTAAATACTGGTTAGAAAAACATAGAGAAGTGATTCCCAGCAGATTCACAGTGCCATTTATATTAGACACAGTCAAGCTTATTCTAGAAAATAACACATTCTTCTTCAATGGAAAGAATTACATCCAAATTAGAGGCACGGCGATGGGAACGAGGTTTGCTCCCGTTTACGCCAACTCTGTAATGGGATACTTAGAAGAACAACTCTACCAAGAGGTGGAGGTAAACTATGGCACTGGGTTTAGAAAGTATATTGAAAAGGCATGGAAGAGATACCTAGACGACTGTTTCATAATCTGGACAGAATCTCTAAATACTCTGGAAGAGTTCAATATCCTCCTGAACAACCTACACCCATCTCTCCAATTTACAAAGGAGATGAGTAGTACCAAATTACCATTCCTGGATATAATGGTAATTAAAAAAGACACCACCATCACCACAGATATATACTATAAACACACAGACACACATCAATACCTAAATTTTAAGTCGTGCCATCCACCACATACAAAACGTAACATCCCATACTGCCTAGCCAGAAGAATTTGTACTATTGTAGAAGATGCAAATATCAGGAACAAACGTCTAATAGAACTAAGAGAATTTTTGCTCAAACAAAAATACCCATCTCTACTTATAGAAAATGGCATACAGCGGGCTATAAAAATACCTATACAACAACTTAGGACAACCCAAGGAAGAGGAAAACAAGAACAAGTCATACCATTCATAGTGACACACAACCCATGTCACCAGAATATCTTCAACATTGCCAAAGCAAACCTACCAATCATTGCCCAAAGTAATGAATTAAAAGACATAATCACGGATCGAGCTATGGTGCTTAGTAAAAGACAGCCTAAAAACTTGAAAACATTACTAACAAAGGCAAAATTTGACCTCAGCAACAAAGACCAAACATTCACGGTATCTAAATGCAATGATAGCCGATGTGGCACATGCCAATTCATACATACCGGTCAATATATAAACACAAAAACCGGGAAAATATTCACAAACGCGAATATGAACTGCAAAAGCAGAAATTTAATTTACTGCATCAAATGCCCAAATTGTGAAGAAATATATGTAGGTCAGACGGGAAACGCACTATTAGAACGCTCACGTGTACACCGGCAACAGATTAGAGACCCAGAGGTCCGTCAGATACCTTTGAGTAACCACCTAGCAACATGTGGTCGGAAAATATATATAATATTTCCATTCTACAAATTACACAGCCCAAGTGAAATCGAGAGGAAAATCAGAGAAAAGAATTTTATTGATAAATTCGAACCCAAGCTAAATAAGCAATAATAATAATAATAATACTTAGAGGTATTACTTCAACTGCTACGACCATGACCACTAACAACAACAACAATACTAAAGGTGATCAAGACGAAGATAGCAGGAAAATT
>NC_043010.1:40257125-40282125 GCF_006345805.1 Octopus sinensis
CAAAAACAGACAGAAAACATATATGTCCAACAAAGCGTGACGCCTAAACCAATCAGCTCAACCAACCAATCAGCTAAGTAATTGAGTGATACTACACACTGATTGGTCAGAATGCAGTTTGCAAAACCTAGCATCTGGAGCCTACACAGCTGTATTTAAAGCACAGATTCAATAATCTCGCTACAGTCAAAAATTGTGAAGCATGACTGTCACCACTACTACATGAACCTGAAGATTGCAGAATTTAATGCATGAAAGTACTAGTTCAATCAGAATGAACATTTACACATTCTATTATTTTATTTTGTTTTATCTATATAAGTTTATATTATATTATATATACATTATAAGATTGTAAATAAAACGTGAAAATCAGACAAGTTGGAATCCTTTTATTAATATATTCTTCTATTCTCATCACACACACCCGTATCTCTCTCTCTCTCTCTCTCTCTCTATATATATATATATACTAGCAGTATCGCCCGGCGTTGCTCGGGTTTGTAAGGGAAATAACTAATAACATTTTTAGAGAGTTATAGCCAAAAAATAGCAAAAAAATGTATTAAAAATTGAAGAAAATTAAGGTAATTTATTTTTTTTAATCGTTGACACATCGTAGATATTTTTAGAGAGTTACTTCCCTTATCTAAAGCGGAAAAATGCATTCAAATGGAAAAATATGATGGTAAATTTTTAAAAATCGTAGACTCATCGTAGACGCGCGCGCTAATACCCAAAGGGCTCGATATGAATCACGACTATAAGATACCCGCTTTTGGTTAAACTGCACGGCAAAATGTGGGAGTAGTTACGAATCTAAATCGAAGGGGACAGACACACAACTTCACTCTTATATAAAGATGCTTATTTTTTTTTTCCGTCATAGAGTTAGATTTATGAAGGTCTTCAGTAGAAAATCCTTCGAATTCTGACTCACTGCTTGATATAATGAAATTCGTATCCATTTTTTTGTCAGAATTACAAATTTTGAAAACACAATAGGAACAAATTTCGGAAAAAAATCTCCCATAATATCACGGGAATTAAAATTACACTTCGATTTTTGTGCAAAACTGTATTTGAAGTGTTTACGAAGTATAATACGTGTTTTCACGAATGTACTAAAGAGATTTACTCTGATATTCTCATTTAAATATGAATAGTAAATTCGGGCGGTTTGGTACGAAAGGGTTTATTATAAGTGTCGTCTGTTTAATACATAACCCTGTTTCATACTTTCAGTTTAGTCTTGCTCAAATCACTCTGTCGCAATTTACTCTCTTCCAGAACATTTTCACTCACTGTTATCTGTTAGCTTCCCATACATTTTACTCATGTATCTATCAGCGTGATAGGTAGATAGATAGATAGATAGATAGATGATAGATAGATAGATAGATAGATAGATAATAGATAGATAGATAGATAGATAGACAGATAGAGAGATGACAGACATACAAGCAGGCAGACAGACAGACAGACAGAGAGATAGATAGATAGATCGATTTATATATATATATATATATGTATATATATAGATAGATAGATAGATAGATAGATAGGTAGATAGATAGATAGATAGATAGATAGATAGATAGATAGATAGATAGATAGATAGATAGATAGATAGATAGATAGATAGATATGCACTTATGTGTGTGTGCGTGTGTGTGTGTGTGTGTGTGTTAATGATGAAATGTGACGGAAAGATTGTCGTTAAAGTCTTTGTGCATAATATATCAAACCTAATGCAAAAGATTCGCAATAAATACTCGTTATACATTGAGAACTTTATTTACGATTCAAATCGCATCTTTACAATAGAATATGAGAACCAATAAATAAAATATTTATCTTGTGAACGTGCACGTCACTTGGTTTGATTATTCGACTATAAATTTCCAATAATTGCAATCCAATATTTCCAGGAAATATATTCTAAGATAAATTCAGTTAGGAAAACTTTTGCAAGATTCCGATGTAAAATTTTAAGAGGAAAGAGGTGTTTGGGAGACACACAATCATTGAGGAGGTAATGGGTTTTAATAAAAGGACTTTCACACACCAATCGGTTAACTAACTGATATTTTTTATTTTTCTATTATTTTATTTGTTGTAATCCTTTTCACAGCGTCCATGCTGGAGCACCGGCTTCCCGTCGAACAAATCAACCCCAGGACTTTATTCTTTGTAAGCCTAGTACTTATTATTCTATCGGCTTCTTTGCCAAACCTCTAATTTACGGGACGTAAACAAGCCAACATCGGTGTCAAGCGATGGTGGGAGGACAACAAATGACACACGATATAATACACTTATATATATATATATATATATATAAATATATATATATATATTATATATATATATATATATATATATATATATATATATATTTTATATAATATATATATCTATATATATTAACTCAACTTGTGTGTCTGTGTGTGTATCTATGTGTGTGTCTGTGTGTTTAAATTCCAGGCAAATTTCCTCCTAGCCAACAAATCGTAGAATCACCCAAAATGGGTCACTTAAAGTGTAGGCGAATGAAAATTGAACTGCGCTATTTCTGTTCCGAAAGTCATCTCGCAAGTGCAAAATCGTAATGTTTTGTTTAGGCCTTATCCCATGCATTGGATAGTGAACTTTACTCAGTCAGCTGTGTTCATCACGCGTGCAAGCATGCGTAAATTGCATGAAAAATAAAAATGAAGATACCGCTTTGTTGGTTAAACGCACGGCAAAATGTGGGAGTAGTTACGAATCTAAATCGAAGGGGACAGACCCACAACTTCACTCTTATATAAAGATGCTTATTTTTTTTCCGTCATAGAGTTAGATTTTGAAGGTCTTCAGTAGAAAATCCTTCGAATTCTGACTCACTGCTTGATATAATGAAATTCGTATCCATTTTTTGTCAGAATTACAATTTTGAAAACACAATAGGAACAAATTTCGGAAAAAAATCTCCCATAATTCACGGAATTAAAATTACACTTCGATTTTTGTGCAAAACTGTATTTGAAGTGTTTACGAAGTATAATACGTGTTTTCACGAATGTACTAAAGAGATTTACTCTGATATTCTCATTTAAATATGAATAGGTAAAATCGGGCGGTTGGGTAACGAAAGGGTTTATAAAGTGTCGTCTGTTTATACATAAACACTGTTTCATACTTTCAGTTTAGTCTTGCTCAAATCACTCTGTCGCTAATTTACTCTCTTCCAAGAACATTTTCACTCACTGTTATCTGTTAGCTTCCCATACATTTTACTCATGTATCTATCAGCGTGATAGGTAGATAGATAGATAGATAGATAGATAGATAGATAGATAGATAGATAGATAGATATATAGATAGATAGATAGACAGATAGATAGATAGACAGACATACAAGCAGGCAGACAGACAGACAGACAGAGAGATAGATAGATAGATCGATTTATATATATATATATATATGTATATATATAGATAGATAGATAGATAGATAGATAGGTAGATAGATAGATAGATAGATAGATAGATAGATAGATAGATAGATAGATAGATAGATAGATAGATAGAGATAGATAGATAGATAGATATGCACTTATTGTGTGTGCGTGTGTGTGTGTGTGTGTGTGTTAATGATGAAAGTGACGGAAAGATTGTCGTTAAAGTCTTTGTGCATAATATATCAAACCTAATGCAAAAGATTCGCAATAAATACTCGTTATACATTGAGAACTTTATTTACGATTCAAATCGCATCTTTACAATAGAATATGAGAACCAATAAATAAAATATTTATCTTGTGAACGTGCACGTCACTTGGTTTGATTATTCGACTATAAATTTCCAATAATTGCAATCCAATATTTCCAGGAAATATATTCTAAGATAAATTCAGTTAGGAAAACTTTTGCAAGATTCCGATGTAAAATTTTAAGAGGAAAGAGGTGTTTGGGAGACACACAATCATTGAGGAGGTAATGGGTTTTAATAAAAGGACTTTCACACACCAATCGGTTAACTAACTGATATTTTTTATTTTTCTATTCTTTTATTTGTTGTAATCCTTTTCACAGCGTCCATGCTGGAGCACCGGCTTCCCGTCGAACAAATCAACCCCAGGACTTTATTCTTTGTAAGCCTAGTACTTATTATTCTATCGGCTTCTTTTGCCAAACCTCTAATTTACGGGGACGTAAACAAGCCAACATCGGTTGTCAAGCGATGGTGGGAGGACAAACATAGACACACAGATATATACACTTATATATATATATATATATATATAAATATATATATATATATATATATATATATATATATATATATATATATAATATATTTATATATATACATATATATATCTATATATATTAAACTCAACTTTTGTGTCTGTGTGTGTATCTATGTGTGTGTCTGTGTGTTTAATTCCAGGCAAATTTCCTCCTAGCCAACAAATCGTAGAATCACCAAAAATGGGTCACTTAAAGTGTAGGCGAATGAAAATTGAACTGCGCTATTTCTGTTCCGAAAGTCATCTCGCAAGTGCAAAAATCGATAATGTGTTTGTTTAGGCCTTATCCCATGCATTGGATAGTGAACTTTACTCAGTCAGCTGTGTTCATCACGCGTGCAAGCATGCGTAAATTGCATGAAAAATAAAAAATGAAGATATAAAAACGAATCGCCGTAAACATTGTAGAAATTCGGCAAAGAATTGAATTTTCAGGGTTTTTTCGTATTAATCGTTTGGACTTTGTGAACACATACCAATTGTTTTCATACCATTTTTAACGTTTTGAATTAATGTGACCATTTTGCGTTGAGTCTGGAGTTTGAATCACTTTAACTAAATTTTAGCAGGCCGGATTTTCGATCATCACGATACATCGCCAGCGACTCCCTGAAACTCTCCCCTGAAATCCCCGTTGAGAATCTATATATATATAAAACTCACTTGTGTGTCTGTGTGTGTATCTATGTGTGTGTCTGTGTGTTTAAATTCCAGGCAAATTTCCTCCTAGCAACAAATCGTAGAATCACCAAAAATGGGTCACTTAAAGTGTAGGCGAATGAAAATTGAACTGCGCTATTTCTGTTCCGAAAGTCATCTCGCAAGTGCAAAAATCGATAATGTGTTTGTTTAGGCCTTATCCCATGCATTGGATAGTGAACTTTACTCAGTCAGCTGTGTTCATCACGCGTGCAAGCATGCGTAAATTGCATGAAAAATAAAAAATGAAGATATAAAAACGAATCGCCGTAAACATTGTAGAAATTCGGCAAAGAATTGAATTTTCAGGGTTTTTTCGTATTAATCGTTTGGACTTTGTGAACACATACCAATTGTTTTCATACCATTTTTAACGTTTTGAATTAAATGTGACCATTTTGCGTTGAGTCTGGAGTTTGAATCACTTTAACTAAATTTTAGCAGGCCGGATTTTCGATCATCACGATACATCGCCAGCGACTCCCTGAAACTCTCCCCTGAAATCCCCGTTGAGAAATCTATATATATATAAAACTCAACTTGTGTGTCTGTGTGTGTGTATCTGTGTGTGTGGGTGTGTGTTTAACTTTTGGATCTACCAAGTTTCATTATTAAGGATGGAAAGTAGTGTGTAGCAAATCTATATATATATATAAAGCTAAGGTTGTATGTGTGTGGCAGGTTTGGTAGCCTTCAACTAACACTATCTCCTTCGAGACCCTGCAGCGCAAAATTGAGAGTATGATAGAAGAAGGCTTGCTCTTCATTCTGTAGGAGATAAAATTCAAATCGGACCATGTTAACACCAAAAATTAGTTACATCAAAAAGGTGCTTTTTTTCTATGAAAATTCCTATTTTTTTTACGATCTTTGACTGCTGTGTCACCACTTTTCGGTCTATTTCAACTGGAAAAATGTTCGCTTGAAGAGAATAACAAGTCGTTAATGCAAAATTTTTACTTTTCAAACATTCCAATTCCAAAGGGTCGAAACAAACCCAAGCAACACCTGGTGATACTGCTAGTATATATATATATATATATATATATATATATATATATTATATATATATATATATATATATATATATATATATATATATAAGAATGCTTCTTTCAGTTTCCGTCTACCGAATCCACTCACAAGGCTTTGGTCGACACAAGGCTATAGTAGAAGGCACTTGACGAAGGTTCCACGTAGTGGACTGAACCCGAAACCATGTAGTTCGTAAGCAAGCTATTTAGTACACAGCCTTTGAAGTAAATGATACCCCGTATGTATATTTTCATTGGTAGTATAATCCCCACAAAATGCAATATTATTCTTTTAAATTCTTTCATCCTGTTACATGATCATTTTCTTGTCTTCAATTCACATTCACATAATTTTAAGTAATATAGAATGGAGTCAACCTGTTACTCTACATACATGCATTATATGTGTGTGTGTGCGTATCTCTCTCTCTCTCTCTCTCTCTCTCTCTCTCTATATATATATATATATATATATATATATCTTATTATAAAAGGCAGATTTTATCTGCCTCCCTTTGGGAGTTATACAAATCTACAATATAGGATTTCTTCAATTACAATTTACCTAGCATTTTTGAGAGTACAATGCATCGCGTCATGCCAGGTCCAGTTTTTAAAATTTAAACTCCAATTAAGCAAAATTTACAGAAAACTCACATTCTGGTGTGTGTGTCAAATGCTTTTCTTAGTCTGGTTTACACCACACGCAAACGCACACACACCGTGTGCGACGAATAAAATGAAAGTAAATGTAATATTTGTTTCTGTCTATCACGCTGATAGATACATGAGTAAAATGTATGGGAAGCTAACAGATAACAGTGAGTGAAAATGTTCTTGGAAGAGAGTAAATTAGCGACAGAGTGATTGAGCAAGACTAAACTGAAAGTATGAAACAGTGTTTATGTATAAACAGACGACACTTATATAAACCCTTTCGTTACCAAACCGCCCGAATTTACCTATTCATATTTAAATGAGAATATCAGAGTAAATCTCTTTAGTACATTCGTGAAAACACGTATTATACTTCGTAAACACTTCAAATACAGTTTTGCACAAAAATCGAAGTGTAATTTTAATTCCGTGAATTATGGGAGATTTTTTTCCGAAATTTGTTCCTATTGTGTTTTCAAAATTTGTAATTCTGACAAAAAATGGATACGAATTTCATTATATCAAGCAGTGAGTCAGAATTCGAAGGATTTTCTACTGAAGACCTTCATAAATCTAACTCTATGACGGAAAAAAAATAAGCATCTTTATATAAGAGTGAAGTTGTGTGTCTGTCCCCTTCGATTTAGATTCGTAACTACTCCCACATTTTGCCGTGCAGTTTAACCAAAAGCGGGTATCTTATAGTCGTGATTCATATCGAGCCCTTCTGGGTATTAGCGCGCGTCTACGATGAGTCTACGATTTTTAAAAAATTTACCATCATATTTTTCCATTTGAATGCATTTTTCCGCTTTTATATAAGGGAAGTAACTCTCTAAAAATATCTACGATGTGTCAACGATTAAAAAAAATAAATTACCTTAATTTTTCTTCAATTTTTAATACATTTTTTTGCTATTTTTTGGCTATAACTCTCTAAAAATGCTTATATAGTTATTTCCCTTACAACCCGAGCAACGCCGGGCGATACTGCTAGTATATATATATATATATAGAGAGAGAGAGAGAGAGAGATACGGGTGTGTGTGATTGAGTATAGAAGAATATATTAATAAAAGGAATTCCAACCTTGTCTGATTTTCACGTTTTATTTACAATCTTATAATGATATAATATAATATAATATAATATAATATGATAAAACAAAATAAAATAATAGAATGTTAAATGTTCATTCTGATTGAACTAGTACTTTCATGCATTAAATTCTGCAATCTTCAGGTTCATGTAGTAGTGGTGACAGTCATGCTTCACAATTTTTGACTGTAGCGAGATTATTGAATCTGTGCTTTAAATACAGCTGTGTAGGCTCCAGATGCTAGGTTTTGCAAACTGCATTCTGACCAATCAGTGTGTAGTATCACTCAATTACTTAAGCTGATTGGTTGGTTGAGCTGATTGGTTTAGGCGTCACGCTTTGTTGGACATATATGTTTTCTGTCTTGTTTTTGGTATTATGTATACTACTTTTCAATTTCTTGTTAGCATTGTTTTTAAAACCTGGCATCTGGAGGTGCTGACAATGATGATGATGACAATTGAAATATAAAAATATAAAAATCTCTGACAAAGGCTATTTACAACATTTCTAAAAATAGCCCAACAATTGCTGCTTCGGCCAGGGTCAAGATACAGGACTCTTGACATGTCCAACAAATCGTGACGCCTAAACCAATCAGCTCAACCAACCAATCAGCTTAAGTAATTGAGTGATACTACACACTGATTGGTCAGAATGCAGTTTGCAAAACCTAGCATCTGGAGCCTACACAGCTGTATTTAAAGCACAGATTCAATAATCTCGCTACAGTCAAAAATTGTGAAGCATGACTGTCACCACTACTACATGAACCTGAAGATTGCAGAATTTAATGCATGAAAGTACTGGTTCAATCAGAATGAACATTTAACATTCTATTATTTTATTTTGTTTTATTATATTATATTATATTATATTATATGATTATAAGATTGTAAATAAAACGTGAAAATCAGACAAGGTTGGAATACCTTTTATTAATATATATATATATATATGTACGGATATATATGTGTGTGTTTGTGTGTATGCACACGCATATATATATATATATATAAGCAGTTATATGTGTGTGTATACATACATACATACACGCACACACACCCACACGTATATATATATATGAATATATATGTAGATAGATATATATATATATATATGTGTGTGTGTGTGTATGTATACATACACGTACATATATGCACACATTTATATACGGATATATGTGTGTGCTTGTGTGTGTATATATACATACGCATATATATATATAAACGGATATATGTGCGTGTGTCAGTGTGGGTCTGTGTATTTTGTAGATTTACATCGTATTTCGCTTTGCCTTTCAAAGATTTTATCGACAAAATATATAGCGGCAATATATTGACATCAACTGTAGCCCTTATATTTATTAACGAATCTAAAATTATTACTGTTTCTCCAAAAGTATATTGAAACAGCTGTCGTTTAAGGTACCTGCATCAATAATCATCTTCACTGAACAAACACGCACACACACGTACGTGAGTGTGCCTCTGTGTCTGTGTATCTGTATGGGTGTGTGTGTGTAGCACATAACTATCTGTATGGTTGACAATTTGTTCTGTCCTTGACTAATTAAATAGTTTATTGGTTTTGAAATATTAATATTTTTCATTTCAACTTTCATTAAGGATAATATTGTAAAAATTAGTTTAAAGAATTTATCAAACATCTTGAAATAATTTTGATTAATTTGTCATGAGTATTAAATGAAATGTAAATTTATATAAGTTATCGCTTCCACTTGAGACAACTATGGAAATTTTAATAAAGAAATTAAACCGTGGTTTATATACTTCACTCAAAAGCAATTATTCTTATCAACATTTATTGTATATATTACTGTTTTGTTCTTGTCTTTATTAGTTTTGTTTAACACAGAGCTAAATGTAACTACGGGGATCTGTGATCAAAATCGTTCTTGTTCTCAGCGTGTCGTTTGTTAAAAACTGTATGACCACAAATAATTATTCAATTATCTCACGCAGTTCCCTTTAAAACTATAGAGTGTGATTTCAATAAACTGTAACCAATCGTTCTCGGAGTTTAAACAATAATGCAGAAACAAACTGGCTTGCAGAACTAGAACGTTAGTGGATGCGCAATGACCCAGTGGTTAGGGCAGCGGATTCGCGGTTGTGCGATCATGGTTTTGATTACCACACCGGGCGTTGTGAGTGTTTATTGAGCGAAAATACCTAAAGCTCCACAAGGCTCTGAAAAGGTTTTGTGGCGAACCCTGCTGTACTCTTTCACCACAACGTTCTCTCACTCTTTCTTCCTGTTTCTGTTGTACCTGTATGTCAAAGGGCCACCTTTGTCACTCGCTATGTCATGCTGAATCTCCCGGAGAACTACTTTAATGATGCACGTGTCTGTGGAGTGCTCAGTCACTTGTACGTTTATTTCACGTGTAGACTGTTCCGTTGATCGGCTCATCCGGAACCCTCGTCATCATAACCAACATAGTGCCACTAGAAGCTTATATTTTGCGACAAAATATGGGAACTTAAATATAGTCTTCGCCCATGAGATACACAAGCCCGACTTGCATTTATTGCAATAATTGATTAATAATATTAATGGTCATAAATAAAATAGAAAACTTCTTGATTGCTATTTTTTTATCTATCAGATTTAACGGCGATGTTTACTTAAATTTTATTGCTTAGTGCTAGAGCTGTTGCTACGAAAAGCTGTTGCTAAGTGGGCGTACTTGTGGTCATTTTACGGACAGCTAACGTCAAAGATAATCTAATTCTCTCCAATAAAACTGTTCTTAAAATCGATTTTGTTGTGGCTACAAATAGGCTAGTTAAACCCTTGCAATATAATTACAAATCTTTGAGGAATGAAACATTAAGAGCAGCTTCAGAATTAAATCCTATAACATTTGAAAACTTTATGTGACAAGTTTAGCCCTTCAAATGGAAATTATAAATATTTTCTACTCAAAAACGAAATTACAATTTCTTCCTTGCTCTCGATAGATGTAATTGTGTTGCAAACTAATTAATGGTACCAACTTGGTAACTATTCAAGCTGAGTAATTATTTTCCAAAATCATGAAAAGATAAATCGTCACATACATTTACCAGGAACTGAATACACAACGACAGACACACACGCATGCATGTATATCCACACATATGTATATACGCTTACATCCCCATTAAACTGACACACACGTTATAAGTGCACGTTTTTCCTAGAACACGCAAAATGTACCGTAAGGCAACTTGCACAAATCAATTTAATAATCTACAAGACTATTTTTTCCCAAAGTATAAGCTACATTTATCGGAGAGAAAATACATATAGGAAAAAGCATCCGTCCGCACACATACATATATATATATATATATTATATATATATATATATATATATATATATATATATATAATATATATATATATAATATATATATATATATATATATATATATATATATATATATTATATATATATATATTATATATATATATATATATATATATATATATATATGTATCAAACGAAGTAAATGAAAAACAGGACATAAAGGATGTTGCGGTACATATGTTTCGATCTTTATAGAACAACTTATTCTTACATCAATGCATAATCGACATAACAGATTGTTCAAAAGCCCTCTTCTGCCGCATGCAATTGCTACACCAAAGACATATATCACATTATAAAAGGTTTAAGAAAAAATATTTGGTATTGTTTATAATGGTAGGTAAACAGAGTATCATTGCGAAAGTATGTTTGTAAATCTTCATAGGTGTACATGGTATTATTAGACTCTAAAATATATCGTCTATAACGTTTTCTCACTCAATATAGAAAGTTGTTTTATAAAGCTCGAAACATATGTACCACAACTTCCTTTGTGTCCTGTTTTTCATTTCATTTGATACATATATCCTCTCACCTATGCTACTAGCTGGCATATGCAGGTGCTTACATTTATCAAGTATTCACCCAGAATTTATATATATATACCTATATATATATCTATATATGTATATATACATGTATATATATGTGTATATATATATATATATATATATGCGTGTGTATATATATATAGTAAAGGCGCATGGCTCAGTGGTTAGAGCATCGAGCTTAGGATCGTGAAGTTGTGAGTTCGATTCCCGGACCGGGCTGCATGTTGAGTTTTTCAGCAAGAAACTTTATTTCACTTTGATCCAGTTCACACAGCTGTAAAATAAGTTGCGAAGTCATTGGTGTCAAACTGTATCGGCTTTTGCTTTACTCTTGGATAACATGGGTGGCGTGGAGATGGAAGGGTGGTGTGCATGGGTGACTGCTGGTCTTCCATAAAAACAGCTTCAGGTTGCGCGTTTGACGGTGAGGCGACTTTCCGCCCAGATTTGTGCCCCGGGGGCAGCCACTTAGGTGCACCCATGGTCATTCGCGACCCACGCAGTCTAGTTATATATATATATATATTATATATATATATATATATAATATATATATATATATATATATATATACACACACACACAATAATCCCTCGCCATATCACAGGTCAATTCTCAGGCACTTATCAGGCGTGAGTTAATAAACACGTAACTGACTCTCACTCAGGAAAAGAGCAAAGTAACTCTTCAGAAATCCATCTGACTAGTTTCAGTGATTCTTTATACCTTCATCAGAAATGGCTTATGTATTATGTCCAAATTATGATGGCAATAAGGCAAAGTGTGTCCAAATTACAATGGTAGCTGCACACAGTAGCTGTTTATTACCTTTTATATTGTATACAAACAGAAACCGAATTTGCATAATGGATCATTCGACAAGAATGAGGATTAAATACCTAATTATATACTCACGGTGTTTTTTAAAGATAATTTGATATGCAAAATAAACTTTAGAAATGCACAGTTTTAGTTTACGCGCAACATGCACTGATATGCAAATTAGAAAAACTGATTTACTTGCGTGCAGGATACACCATAGATACAACATAGATAGATATTAGCTGGATGTCCAAAACCCCATAGATAGATACCAAAACACCATGGATAGATATTAGCTGGATGGTAAGTGATTTCTGATAGTTGTCCAAGTAAACTAGAAACAATAGAAATCAATGAGTTTTGGGGTTTTTGTGAGGTTTCGATATTCTTTCTTTTCTGGTGTTTACCTCACAGGGAAAAGATTCTTATACACACGCCGTTTTTTTTTTTTCATTTTCACGGCCATTCAAAATTGTCGGTTTAATAAGAACACACAGGACCAAATTTGAGTTGTTTTCCATTATTTGTTACAATTGCTATGCAGAGCGCTGTTAATTAATATACGCTCTATATTAGACACTACAGTATTGATTATAAGGCATGCTTCATATTAGAAAGAGGTTCTTGATGAGGTTAAAGCATACACTTCAAACTGTCTACAGCAGTCCAGTATTATCACGAACTAAATGAATTTAATTGCTATTGAATATTTGCTGCATAATTATAAGCATGTAAATGTCAAATTTTGAAGTTTTGTACACAAAGATAAGTAGATAATAGTTTAATTAAACAACAAAATCATCAATTAACTATATATATCGTCCGGTGGATTAAAGATTCTACCAGCTCACCGCATTGATATTTTAATAATAATAATAATGATAATAATAATAATAACAATAATAATAATAAAATAATAATAATAATAATAATAATAATAATAATAATAATGAGGAGGAAGAGGAGAAGAAGAAGAAGAAGAAGAAGAAGAAGAAGAAGAAAAAAAAGAAGAAGAAGATGAAGATGATGATGATGATGATGACGACGACGACGACGACTACATTATATTGATTGGCCAGCTTCCCCTTTAATACAACTTTATCTTGCCTACGCATTCGCTGATATTCACCTACGTCATTTTCCTTTCAGTTATCCCCACTATGTAGGCTTTTCCTATTTTTCTGAATCTGGGCTTCATTTAGAAACCCTCTATTCTGAATTAATTTTTGTCTGAGTCATGAGCCCATTTTCAGGAATCTTTTTCCCCAGTTTCAGAGTCTATGGCTGAGGAATAAAGAAACCTCAGGATAAGACTCGAGGATATAATAGTTACAAGAACAGAGACCAAGCCGGGGAATTTGAGAAGATTCGACCGTAATAATGTGAAACGCGCGACCCAAAAATATGATGAGATTCTGAAATAGAATCTGACAAAAGATCTAACGGTAGCAAGGGATTTGGTCAGATCTGTTTCAACTTTAGTAGGTGAACTGGTTGGAAAGAAAGCGAGGAAAGCAGACGGACAGAAGGAGACATGGTAAAAGCGGAGAACTGAAGGCGAAATTAAAACTTTGTGTAAAGGTTTGAGTCACATAAACGAATAGCCGAAAGGACAATGCAAAAAGGCTAAAAATGGTGCAAGGGTATATCTTGATGCCAAAACAATAAAACAAATAGAAAAAAAGGGTTCAAAACTCTTATCGAAACACTAAAAGAATGTGTGAGGGCAAAAACGTTAATGGTGCGGCGTTACACGGATCGCATATCGCAGTTCCAGCCAAACCGGTTCTTCTCAAATAACAAAAAGCAGATTTTTTTAAGAGCTTAGGAGGGGATACCGAAAATAATATACCTCCTGAGCAGAGGAAGTCTGTAAATAATATCTGGGGCAAGAAGTTTCGTGCCACCACGATGCTGAGTGGACTCATTCCGTGAAATCCGATCTCCAACACCCGGAGTCTCTAACACACGACAGGACCATGTGTGCATGACAACGGAAGATGTAATTGCACAAGTATTAAAACTGACAAATTAAAATTGGCATAACAAGACGGAATTCAAGGCTACTGGCTCAAGTAGTTTAGATCAACAAACAAAAGGATTGCATTGCAATTAGACAATTACCTGTAGAATGGTACAGATTTGGTGTGGATTGTAGAGGGACAGATAACATTGTTGATGAAAGATTGGTCAAAGGGCAGTGACGCTGGCAATTACCGACCAATTGCTTGTCTCAACCTCCTGTGGAAAGTGTTATTAGGCATCCTCGCCAGCAAAATATATACGTTCCTTGTGGAAAACAATCCACATCATTAAGAACACGGGCAGATTTTTTATCACTGAGTTCACTTTGCTATTTAGAATTATCAACGGGGAGGGTTTTTTTTTTAGTTCAGTGGCGACAAACAAGGATCTTTCTATTTATAGATTGAGGAAGTGGTAGTACAAATGTTAGAGCCATAAATCCATCCCTATTATGAGGAATTTAACTTTGGCACATTTGAATGTATTTTAGCTAAAGTTAGTGGCCTGAAGCTAGTGGGGTAGGGAGAATAGAAACTTCTAGCGCTCTATATATATGTTTATATGTATATATATATATATATATATATATATATATATATATATATATATATATATATATGTGTGTGTGTGTGTGTGTGTGTGTGTGTATACATATATATCAAATATAAATTAAATACAGAACACAATGGATATCGCGGTACACGTGTTTCAAGCTTTATAAACAATCCGTTATTACATTAGTGTATTATTGATATAAGAGATGGTTTAAAGCTCTCTTCAGTCGCAAACATTGTTAGTCCAAAGATTACATCACAATATAAAAATATGAAAAGTACATGTAGTATTACCCATTATAATAGGTTTATCATATCTCCTTGAAAAAGTGTATTTGTAAAATGTCCTAACTATATAAACGTATAAAGATTCATTGGATTTCGAAAATCTGCCCATACTGTATCACCAATCAGCATAGAGTGAATGTTAAATAGATTGGAATGAGTTTATATTTAATTCTCTTGTATAAGATAGAAAGAAAAAATAGAGGGAGAAAAATGGGCAGATTTTCGAAATCCAATCAATCTTTATACAAAAGGGAGAAAGATAAACAAAGGGGAAAAAAATAACAGTTGTTGCAGTTCTGCAACCGGGAAAACACCTACGAAGATGCATTCTGATGAAGAAACACAATATATCTCAGAACCAGTCGAAACGAAATCACTCTGAAAGTGACAGCGAGAGCTAGATCTCAGCATTTCACCGTTGTTGCTGCTTGCCAAATGCACGAATATATAAATATATATATATATATATATAATGTAGGATAAATTTTTTTTTGAAATAAATTATTTTCCCCCCCAAAAATGTTATCAATGGCCAGCATATTAAAAAATACCTTTAAAGGTTAAAATTATAAACAATTCATAAATAGGGTAAACGAAAAAATTTCTAATGCCAAATATGCCGAAAAATTGGACATATTGTCCATTAACCATATAATTTTACATATATAAATTTAAGAATTCACTTCCGGACTCTTTCACTGTGTGAGAGCATCAGTTCAAATCGCACGTGTCTCGAATGGGCTGGAGTATTTCTATGTTGGATGTATTTGGGGTACTTAATTGTGCTCATGATTTAGTGTTCGCTTCTTCCATGGGTATGAGTAAGTATCTCATTTATTTCTTTTGCCACATGTATCACTGACGAAGGGAGAGCTGTTATAAGCTAACCCTGAAATCGGCCCGATATGGTAATAATGGAATCTTTTATAAATTTCTGTCCACCTTTTTTTCGAGTAGCGTGCGTATTGTGAAAAATTATATGGTTAATGGACAATATGTCCAATTTTTCGGCATATTTGGCATTAGAAATTTTTTCGTTTGCCCTTATTTATGAATTATATATATATATATATATATATATATATATATATATATATGTGTGTGTGTGTGTGTGTGTGTCTGTGTGTGTGTGTGTGTGACAACTAGTTGGTTGTCACATATTATATTTATAGATAAATTCCTCTGTTTTGCATAATATCGAGGTATCATTAATTCTTTTGTTGTTAAGATACATATGCGTGTGTGTGTGTGTTTACATACACTCACAAAAATAAGTGTTAGCAGGAATACTGCTTGTCATCTATAGATACTGATATATACGTTGTATGTAACACAAGCTGTGTCAGATTTAAATGGTCTGTGCATCAACCTTAATGTGCAAATATCTATATGTTTGTTTTTAAACACAGCACGTCCATAAGAGATTTTATCTGACAGGCGAGTACCGCTGTCATATTGCCTTCTAAGCTGCATTTACAGTATCATACACACACACAGACTTACACTTACACTTACACTTACACTTACACACACATGCACACACACACACACACATACACACATATATATATATATATATATCATAGGAAGTTATCCGAGACTTTTATTGTTTGGCACAAATAAAACATTGGAAAAATAGCTTAATCAGGTAAAGAAATAGAAAACGCATGATGGTGGTATGTGTGTGTGTGTGTGTGTGTGTGGTGTGTGTGTGTGTGTATGCATTTATGTATGTATATAGAGATAGGTAGATAGATAGATAGATAGATAGATAGTTAAATAGATAGATAGATAGATAGATAGATAGATAGATAGATAGATAGATAGATAGATAGATAGATAGATAGATAGATAGATAGATAATGTGTGTGTATACTAATATGTATTTATGTACGTATATATACATGTGTAAATGTTTATACTTATGCATGTATGTATTCAATAGTTTCATTTCCGCCAAAGTGTACGAATTAAGCTATATTAAATCCTGACCTCGCATTTGAAAGAGCGGTAATCTGCCAATGCACTGAGACCGAGGTAATTGATCACAAAATGCGTATTAGATATGTCCTTTAACTCGACGTCATCTGATACACATTTGCCATTGAGGGAGAGAAGGAAAAGAAAATATGAGAGAGAGAACGCGAGAGGTAGTGCAACCCAGAGAGACAGAATATCCATTACATTAGATTGGTTTTTATCGTTGAATAAAGAGAATACTTAAGTAAATGCTTTCGTAAATACAGGGACAGATGTTATGGGGGATTTGGTACTTTGGAAGGATTCATGAAGCGTTCGTTTCTGTAACTTTTGCAAAAATCCACATAGGGAAAATATAACCTGAGAAAAATATTGATTTTATATCGTTCTTCAAAGATCAATTCCGATGGCAAGCACGTTCCTAAGCTTTATAGATCGGAAATATGTTTACACGTTCTCTCGGTGTGGAGAAATTTTTGCATCTCACTGTCATCAAAGCTTTAAACAGTAAGAGAGTTAAAAGTTATCAATATATATTTACATAAATGCAAGTGTAATGATGTATTTATATATGTATGTCCATTTACATGTATATATATATATATATATATATATATATATATATATGTGCATGTATATATATATATATATATCCATTTACCTGTGTGCTTATATATATACATATATATATATATATAGAAAGAGAGAGAGAGAGAGAGAGAGAGAGAGAGATGGATAGATAGATAGAAACATAGAGATATAGCAACGCACACTTAAATATTTTACATATTGTATATCTTTTACTTCTAAGACTCCTTTCCGTTTGAACATATCGATATTTTTGCAGGGTTCATATAATAACATAGAAATTGCGGCATATCATGTAATATTTAGTTATGCAGTTATGTAGCCATGTATATCATGCGAAGTTATGTAAAGGGGAAA
Source organism: Octopus sinensis (assembly GCF_006345805.1). Taxonomy (NCBI): domain Eukaryota; kingdom Metazoa; phylum Mollusca; class Cephalopoda; order Octopoda; family Octopodidae; genus Octopus; species Octopus sinensis. Next base: position 40,275,457 of record NC_043010.1, read on the forward strand.
ATGACACGTAATATCATCACACCATTACAGTTTATAGAATTAGTATTTGACACAATGACGTCTTAGTAAGACAACCGTGTAATTGTATTGACATGTCCCGTCTATCATAGTGGCTTCCTTATCGATAACACATAGAATATAGAAAGTATTGATATGTAATATATATTTTCCTTCACAATACATTTATTTCTAGTTTGTGTTTTAATGATCTCTGCATTAAACGTAACACAAAATCAACAATAGCGTTTTAGCGAATGCCATTAGATAACTGCATTTACACCATTAGCATTTATCGGTTCTATCTTTACAACCAACCGCTGCGACCGCTAGGGGAAAAAGGGAGAGAGAATACGCGAAACACAACGAAATATCAAAAGTTAACTGACAAATTATGATCACCCAACCAGAACGCCTAACCTATATAGAAACTTTTATATATCACACAACATTCCCACAAACTAGATGTAAATAATAAATCATTATGTGAAGTTAATAGTCTTTTGTCTGCTTTTTGAATGGCTAATAGGTTATTTTCACGCTGCAGTTGTTTTAATTTCCACAAACGATATCAGATCAAGTAAACCTCCCAAATACTTTTATTCATCAACTAGTGTACAATCTCCAATACTTTCTTTGTTATTACACCATCAACGCTCTGCTTATAATGGTATACTAAGACGGAAACATGATTGGATTCGGCAAAACATTAGCTATTCAATAATATTAATTTTTCTTTATCATGTAGCAATTTGTAGTAATGTCCTCTCTTTTATATATTTTATCTGAAACTTAATTTTTGTTTTTCGTATGGATATTAATGGACGAAATATATATTCATTTAATCATGACAAACTTGTGAATACAATGTAACGATCCAGTGAAGAAATATTTGTCAACAAGTCACATCGAAGAAATTGGCACTGCGTAAAACATATGGGCTGTTATATGTGTGCGTACATATATATAGTGAGAATTTTATAAAAAAAAAAAAAAAAAAAAAGATGAATACAGGTGTGTAAACATCAAACAGCTGTCTTAGTTTAAGGCTCGGGAAGTGAGAAAGTCTTTTACGTTTCAAGCCTACGCTCTTCGACAGAAAGGAACACAGAAATAAACAGGGAGGGAAAATGGAGAATAGAAAATAGAAATATATATATATATATATATAATATATATATATATATATATTATATATATATATATATAGTGGGAATTTACAAAAAAAAACACAAAAGACGAATACAGGTGTGTAAACAACAAGCAGATGTATTAGATTAACGCTCGGGAAGTGAGAAAGTCCTTTACGTTTTGAGCCCACGCTCTTCAAGAGAAAGGAACAGAGAAATAAACAGGGAGAGAAAATAGAAAGGTTTTGGTGGCTAGCGATCTATCATGGCGAATGCCGGACAGAAAGCTCATACAGGAGAGCTAGGAGGAAGGGGAGATAATAATGTAGTGTCGATCCCAAATGAAGGTGCGCGTGGGTATGTGAGAACGTGTATGTGCGTGTAGAAGGGGGCTGCTGACCCTGACTTGTGCCTGTGTTCATGTGTAGGTGTGTGGTTGGTGTTGTAGGTGCTGGGAAGTGGTCAGTACTAGTGTGTGCGGGGTGGTGTGATATGGTGTGGTGTAGCGGTTTGTGGTGTTGTGGTGTATGGGGAGGTGGAGTGGGGTGGCGGCGTGTGGTCTGGTGGTGTGAGGAGTGGTGTGGTGGTGTTGGAGTGCAGGGGCGCGAGAGTGGGTGAGGTATTTCTGTTTCTTTGTTTGTGTGTGTGTATGCGTGTGTGTGTGTGTGTGTGTGTCTGTGTGTTTCTGTGTGTGCTGAACGGGAGATGTAGTTTCATTCCTGGACCGAAGATAAGTCATGTTCTTGAACAAATCATTTCGTTTCACGTCGCTCTACAATCACTTCGACATTTGAAGTGTAAACCGTATACCTTTACAGTGTACTATGTTATTATGCATTTTCTATCCTCACAGTTTATTCAAACCGTGTATCTTTTTATCTGTATGTATGCTGGCGTGTTTCAATAGTTCTCTTTGGAACAAACTGATTTTCCAAAACTGGAGAGAGATATGCTACAGAACATTTATAAAATCAAACAAGCTATTCACAAGTGTGTCTCTACGAATCCATCAGAGGTTTGGGCTCCAATGAACATTGTATGTGTGTGCGTGAGTGTGGTTGTGTGTGTGTATGCGTGTGTGAATGTGCGTGTGAGTGTAAGTGTATGTGTGCGTGATTGTGTATGGGTATGTGTCTATGTGTGTATGTGTGTGAAATGTGTGTGCGAGTGTATATGTATGTGTGTGAGTATGTATGTCTGTGTGTGTGTATGTTTGCATATGTGTGTGAGTGCGTGTGTATGTGTGTATGTGTGTGAATGTGTGTGCGAGTGTATATGTATGTGTGTGAGTATGTATGTCTGTGTGTGTGTATGTATGTGTGAGTCTGTGTGTGTGAATATGTGAGTGTGTGTGTGAGTGTGTATGTGTGTGTATGTATGTGTGAGTCTGTGTGTGTGAATATGTGAGTGTGTGTGTGAGTGTGTATGTGTGTGTGAATGTGTGTGTGTGTGGCTTTGATTACAGCCTATTTATATAGGATCAAGGAATATGAACGTGAAACACACCAGAAATTGGCGAGACCGAATGACGCAAATTAGAGAGTTAAGTAATTCATTACCATAACACGAAATGCACCGATGAGGGAAGTTTACTGCTGTTAGGAAATATTCCAATAGCATCGAAAATTATCCATCGATGACTGGAAACTTAAGCGAGGCGTAAAGACATAATAAAATACCTATTTCTTTACTACCCACAAGGGGCTAAACACAGAGAGGACAAACAAGGACAAACGGTTTAAGTCGATTACATCGACCCCAGTGCGTAACTGGTACTTAATTTATCGACTCCGAAAGGATGAAAGGCCAAGTCGGCCTTGGCGGAATTTGAACTCAGAACCTAACGGCAGGGGAAATACGGCTACGCATTTCGCCCGGCGTGCTAACGTTTCTGCCAGCTCGCCGCCTTATAATAAAAGACATAATACGACATAATAAAATACCATTTTCCTGTCTGTACATGGACCATTTTCACAATTATTTATTATCTCTTCTTCATTTAAATTATTTTGTTTCTATTATCGCTTTTCTTTTTCCGCCTATCCTCTCTTCCAAAATATTGCAGAGAAATTGGTTAATTTACGAATTCGTCCTAAATTATTTTCCCTTCATTATAATTAGCTGGATCTCCATTAAATGATGCAAATACTTTGCTCTTTTACGGCGCGAATAGAATTGTTAGCGCGCCGGGCAAAATGCTTAGTGGCATTTCGTCAGTCTTTGTGTTCTGAGTTCAAATTCTGCTGAAGTCGACATTGCGTTTTGTCAAATTGATTACTTGGATCAATGTAATCGACTTAAACACCCCCACCCCGAACTTGTTGGCCTTGTCCCAGAATTTAAAGCAAATATTCTATTAGTTAGGTACTATTTCGTAACACTTTTATCAAGATTATATGGATAAATAACTAACACTAACCTTAAAGTGAAACACTACACAAAAAGGGGTTTTAAAATAGCGTCGGCAGCTGCATTTCGACACATTGTGATAGAGCACCTACTGTCTGCTGTATTCAGGTAAGTTCTGAAACTACTGGTCTTTGCAGACGAGATCGCTATGCTTATTAACTATTGTAGAATATTGATTTCGTTACCTCATCTTATATTTAAGATCTTTTCAACTGTCCACTCTTCCAGATTGATAATTTGGAGAACACCTGCCTTAAAATTCTTAAATAATAGTAATTCTGAGTAGAAGTTTTACTCGTTGATGGACTGCTGATTTATCAAGGAATCACTACTCACTTGTTTATTTGGTAGCCTGATGAATTGGGAGTTAGTTACCTTATTACGCAATCTTACTGTATAAAGCTTATGTCACAATAAAAAACCTTAATGAAACAATTGTAGTAATACCGCATATGTGAATGTGTGTATGACGGAGAAAGAAGGATGAGTGTATACATGTTCTAGGCAATTAGATTAATTCGACAAATACTTTGATAGGCAATTAATTTTAAAACAAAGAATTTTTTTTACAAAGAATTGCATTGTAAGGTTACTTTGGTCACTGAAGAACACAGACGAGTAGGGTCTGAAAAGTTCCTGGCTTTAAATGTATCGCGAAATGTCTAGGCCCAACTTCCAGAGTTCTTTTGCAGGCTTAGAAAAGCTGAAGACCCGCAGCTATAAATGTGTGAATCTGAGAGAGGAATAAGTGGAATAAAATTATAATTAACTGATTCGTCTGTATTTACTTTTACTCAATTCGAGGAACTTTTGGCTAATCCCTCGTAGAATGCGTTATGATTACTTTTTTCCGATTATCTCTATACATGACAAGAATTATATTGTTCATCTACAGCCTTGTCATTGTTTCAATTCTTTTTTTGCATCGAATGAAAATTGGTACTCTGTGGAATTAAAATCAAATTGTAATCTTTATGCTTTCGTTTTTTTCCTTTTCTTCACTTTCTGTTAGTTTCTTTTATAGCTGCATTTCGGGCCCAATTATGCATTTATAACATGGTATAGAATCATCATGCCCACATCTTCAAACATGCATACCAGGAACAATATAGAGAATAGAGGAATATTACAAATTAGATGAGAAACTAAAAGTTAAGCAAAGCAAATGCAATAAATCATAGACAATCTTTCCAAGAAACTGATCAATTTCGTGAATTTTATCTTTGTTTCTACTGTTTACACAATTATTCTTACCATTATGGCGAATTACTTGACGGGGTTTAAGCTTTTAAAAACGTTATTAAAAATAATATGCAAATTCATTTCAAGGCGACGTTGATATATCATGAGAACTTTGGGTCAAATAAAAATATGTTTAATATCAAAAGAAAAGTAGTGAAAGAGATATAGAAAAGTAGAAAATATAAAAATATATACATGATGATTTAGTCAGGAGAATGTGTATTTATTCAGGCTAACCTGTATTTCTTCTGACCGTGTGTGTGATTGTGTGTGTGTGTATGTGTGTGTGTATGTGTGTGTGTATTATATATTATGTATTATGAATACTATTTTAGACTTTTCGTGATAATTTCTCATATATTAAAAAGCATTAAAGCATGTTATCGTATTTTATTTTCTCATTTATTTGCGTATCGAACACTATTAAAGATCAATCAAGTAAGCCTATGATAATACAAATATATATTTGAACGGAGGTTTGATGCGTAGGAAAATGTTAGAAGAATATTATTATAGTTTTTTCAATCAGTGTAAAATCGGATAGAGTTTAATGTGCGATATTAGCAATTGCATTGTCTGTTTATTGTGGGGTTGAACTATTTATGGGTGTTTATTATCAGTTCTGTCACGGTGGGATTATTTCTAAATCTTTATGAATGAGGACATATTTGCGCAATTCATTTCATATGTTTAAAATGTACACATATTTCACCGTTTGTCACAGTCATATTACTTAGCTCCATTAATGAGACGGGTTTCACCTACATATACTAACATTCTGGACTGTATCTACTATCAGGCTACACTTATAATAAACTAGAACGTCTTGGTCACCCTCTTGCTCTTTCCTCTTTCTTTCCTATCGCCATTACAAATGACCTTACGCCTCCGGAAACATCCACTCCACCACTTCTCATTCCTTGCATTTTCTCACTCTCGCAACGTTTTCCCTTCCCCACCTACACCAAACAGAAAGTCTACTAAAAATGGCTTCCTTGTCTGGATTTACCTATAGCTTTTGCCCCGCAAATATTTATGAATGATTTATGGGGCCTTCAGACGCACTGGACAAAATCTCTATTACACGCAACCAAAAACAAAACCAAAATTAAAGAGTGGACTATTGTGAAACACTGAAAGTTCAGTTCCTTATATTGCAGTAAATTAATATAAAATTAAGAGAAAATTATATAGAGGCGCAGCTGTGGCTGTGTGGTAAAAAGTTTGTTTCCCAATCACATGGTTCTGGGTTCAATCCCACTGTGTGGTACCTTGAACGAGAGCCTTCTATTATAGCCTCGGGCCGACCAAGGCCTTGTGAGTAGATTTGGTAGACGGAAAAGGAATGAAGCCAGTTTTTTTATGTATAAATATATATATATGTGTGTGTGTGGTGTGTGTGTGTGTGTGTGTGTATGTGTGTTTACCCCCTGCCATCGCTTGACAACCGATGCTGAGGTGCTTATGTCCACGTAACTTACAAAGAATAGGTCCTGATATCGCTTTCTTCGACTAACACCCTTTAAAGCGGTCCTCCAGCATAGCCGCAGTCAAATCACTGAAACAAATAAAAGAATTAAAGACCATATATATATATATAATATATATATATATATATATATATATATATATATATACATATATATATATATATAATTAATTCAAACATGAAAACAGAAAGAAAAAACAGAACAACGCGAGGATGTGGAACAAAACGGTCACGAAGGAAAGAAAGAAGGAGGATTTAACGTTTCGAGCGGAGCTGTTCGTCAGAAACGTAGTAAAAGGAAACATCCGAGGAAGGGAAGATGGAGGAACGATACCCACGCGGTCACACACACACACATATATATATATATATATATATATATATATATATAATATATATATA